>NW_015647486.1:564963-580821 GCF_001515625.1 Sinocyclocheilus rhinocerous
TTATGAAAGAACCTGGTATGCTCACCAAGGCTGCATTTATTTGATGAAAAATACCGGAAAAAAACTGCAAAATTGTGAAATAGTTTTACAATTTAAAATAAATGGTTTCTATTTTAGTATATTGTAAAATTAAATTTATTGCTGTGATCAAAGCTGAATTTTCAGCATCATTACTCCAGTCTTCAGTGTCACATGATCCTTCAGAAATCATTCTAATATCCTGATTTGCTGCTCAAGAAACATTTCTTATTATTATCAATGTTGAAAACATTACGATGCCGAGGAAACAGATTTTTTTTTTTTTTTTCAGAATTTTAGAAATCTTTTGTAATTTTATAAAGCTATTTACTGTCACTTTTGAACAATTTAATGCATCCTTGCTGAATAAAAGCATTCATTTCTTACGCACACAAAAAAAAAAAACTACTGACTACAAACTATTGAACGGTAGTATAAATGATCTCAAAATCAAAACAAAAGTGATATTTTGTATAAAGAAAATAAACCATGCTTGTTTTTACCATTATGATTTTTTGTACATCTTTTTTTTTTTTGACAACAATTAAGTATATTTTCCCTCAAGTTCTCATTTAAAGTAATGTGTATCAGTGTTTCATTTTTGAAATTCTCATTATTATTCATTATAATTCCCATTAGATGTTCATTACTCTGATACAACAAAAAGGCAGTACAATAATATGAATTTTTTTTTTATATCATCTTATTTTATTTTTATGTTCATTTTAATCTACATAAGATACTATGAAGTGCAAATACCATTCATATATCATACACTGTATCATAATTTTGTCACATTACAGAAATTGCATGTAGTAACTAGTGCTGTCAAACGATTAATCGCGATTAATCGCATCCAAAATAAAAGTTTTTGTTTACATAATACATGTGTGTGTACTGTGTATATTTATTATGTATATATAAAGACACACACATACAGTATATATTTTGAAAATAGTTACATGTATTTACATGTATATATTTATATTCATAAAATGTATATTATATATTAATATTTTTAATATATACACATTTTTCTTAAATATATACATGCATGTGTGTGTGTATTTATATATACATAATAAATATACACAGCACACATATACATATATTATGTAAACAAAAACTTTTATTTTGGATGCGATTAATCGTTTGACAGCACTAGCAGTAATACTTTTCAAAATAAAATATGATATTTTATTACAGACGTTTATCTGATGCGGTTGAAGAGTTTATGCAGACATGTTTTCATAAAACATGCTGAAATGCTTTCTTTGCAGTCACGCCTGTGGGAAACGCAAAAGCAACTCCAGCACCTGCGCAGACAGACGGCTCACATGGAGACACTGGCGGTACCCATGATGCTCGGCGCCGCACACCGGCCGCTCTCTCGTACGCAGTCGTCTCCAGCCTCCACCTCACTGACGCTGCCGGACAAAGCCTTGCCTCTCAGCACGGCACCGGAGTCGCCCCAGAGCCAGCCGCGCTTCACCACGGGTACACCGTCTCCACCAATCACACGCCGGTCTGCAGCAGATGATACACTCACACTGACTCAAACCTCAATGTGTGTGTGTGTGTGTGTGTGTGTGCAGGTCTGGTGTATGACTCCCAAATGCTGAAGCACCAGTGTGCATGTGGAGACAACAGCAGCCACCCAGAGCATGCTGGGAGAATCCAGAGCATCTGGTCGCGCTTGCAGGAGAGGGGCCTCAGGGGCCAGTGTGAGGTATTTACAGCCTGCACTTCCCCTCTTTCCTAAAGGGGGTGCTGAATAATCTGTCCTACCATTATTCTCCTGAACATATCCACATTAAAGGCACAGTTCAGTCCAAAATCAACATTCTGTCATCATTTATTCACCCTAATGTTGTAACAAACTTGCATGACTTTCTGCAGTGGAATGCAAAAGAATTTTGGGCCTTTATTTATAAAATGTATGTTAATAAGTCTCTGTAAAGCTTCAAAGTGACAAAATACACCATTAAAATAGTTTATATCACGCATCCAATATATTCTGTATTATAGTCCACTATATTTATAGTCTTCTGAAGCTGCGTGATAGATTAATGTGAGGAACAGACCGAAATTTAAGGGGATAGTTCACCAAAAAAGTTCTAAAAATTCAAGTTTCATTTACACACGCTCAAGTTGTTCCAAACCTGTATGAGTTTTTTTTCTTCTGTTGAGCACAGAAAAAGAATGTTGGGTGACGGTAGCCATTGACTTACATAGTATTGGAAAAAAAATACTATGTAAGTCAATGTCTACTGTCAACTGTTTAGTTACCAACATTCTTCAGAATATCTTTTTTTTTTTTCTTTCTTTTTGTGTAAAAGAAGAAAGAAACTCATAAGGTTTGGAACAAGTGGAGGGTGAGTAGCCTAAATGAAGACAATTTTCATTTTTGGGTGAACTATTCCTTTAAGTGGCTATTTGAAAATTAGTTCACAAAACAGGTCTGAATGAGTCCTTCACAAACCAGGTTAATTCAGCGTCATGAGCATCCAGGCCTCAATTAGGACTCTAAGCGGCTCAGTGAAGTTTTAAAGGGATAGTTCACCCAAAAATTAAAATGACCCCATGATTTTCTCATCCTCAAGCCATCCTAGATTTATATGACTCTCCTCTTTCAGACGAATACAATCGGAGTTATATAAAAAATTGTCCCGGCTCTTCCAATCTTTATAATGGCTATGAATGGTGGTCGAGATTTTGAGGCCCAAAAAAGGGCATCCATCCACCATAAAAAATTGCTCCACATGGCTTTTTTGTGTTAATAAAGACCTTCTGAAGTGAATCGATGCACTTGTGTAAGAATAATATCCATATTTAAAACTTTATAAGCCATAATCTCTAGCTTCTGCTAACTGTTGTGCGCGCGTTCATGCGAGAGTGGCATTCCAGCGAATGACGTAAATTTTTCTTCCTTCCTTTTTTCGAAAATTCATTCCCATCTTTTTAATTTCTCAGTCCACATTCACTTTCATTATATTGAAAAAAGATATTCGAAAACCTCCCTGCTTTTAATAACTCCAATGCTGACAGCATGTTTGCACCATGAAAATCCTCTCTCATGATGTTTTTGCTTCCTCTGCAGAGTATTCGGGGAAGGAAGGCCACTCTAGAGGAGTTACAGTCTGTCCACACCGAGCGTCACGTTCTGCTGTACGGCACCAAATTGTTATTATTGATATGGAAAGTGGAATTACAGCAGTTTTAGCAAAGAATGTTACAGTATTTTCATTTTTGGGCAGGTGCAGTAAGACTTAACCTGTCTCATGAATTAGTATGTGCGTATGAGCATGACGCGGAAACATTTGACTACATTTTATTTTCATGGTCCATGTTCGACACTATTTACTATAACTACATAAGTAACTTTCCAACAACATGTCAACTACCTCTCATTAATTTGTAACTACATGTCAGCTAACTCTCATTAGAGTATTATTAGACTGTTAGGGTTTATAGAATACGTTGACAAGTACTCGCAGAGTTACTTACAGTCAGTAGAATTTCTGTTGGTGGATCATCAAATAAAGTGTTAGCAGATATTATGCAGACAGTCTACTCATACTCTAATGACTTCTGCTAGTTGACATGTAGTTGCAAAGTTACTTATAGTTAGTAGAATGTCTAAAGTGGACTATCAAAATGAAGTATTACCACATATGTTGTTTTTCGCCAAGTTTGCATCTTGTGTGCTCTGTGAAGGTTTAATTCAAGACCCACATGTCATTTTAAGTTATAAGTAATAATAGACCTTGTGGTAACACATTAGTTTAGGGACCAATTCTCACTGTTAACTAGTTGCTTATTAGCATGCATATTACTAACGTATTAGCTGTTTATTAGTACTTATAAAGCACATATTAATGCCTTATTCTGCATGACCATATTGTACATCCCTTAATCCTACCCCATACCTAAACTTAACAATGACCTTACTAACTATTAATAAGCAATTAGGAGTTTATTGAGGCAAATAAGGTCATATCAACCGCCTCAAACTGGACAATCGCAAGCTGGCCGGTAACACATCACCACACACACACACGATTCACATCTGATAGATGTGAGTCGACTGCAGCTTGGCCAGCACTACACCTCATTTTTCAAAGCAAAGGCATGCCAACACACGAATATAAGCGACTTTCAAAATGACTAAAGGGTTGGAAATGTCGAGCTGCGAATGCGAGAATGACAGTTAATCTGCTTGACGTCACTCTGTGTCCAACAGGCATACTGTCACAGCGGATGTTCGTCATGCTGCCCTGTGGGGGAGTCGGGGTAAGTGAAAACACACACACACACACACACGCGCACTCCATAACTTGGTAATAACCCTGCAAGAAACATGTTAGATTGGAAATGAAGTAGACATGCATGATATGTTGGTGGCCAGTTTATTACTTGTTGATAATTGGGAAAATTTTAATTTGTGCTGTCAAACGATTAATCGCGATTAATCGCATCCGAAATAAACGTTTTTGTTTACATAATATATGTGTGTATACTGTGTATATTTATATTACCACATATGTTGTTTTTCGCCAAGTTTGCATCTTGTGTGCTCTGTGAAGGTTTAATTCAAGACCCACATGTCATTTTAAGTTATAAGTAATAATAGACCTTGTGGTAACACATTAGTTTAGGGACCAATTCTCACTGTTAACTAGTTGCTTATTAGCATGCATATTACTAACGTATTAGCTGTTTATTAGTACTTATAAAGCACATATTAATGCCTTATTCTGCATGACCATATTGTACATCCCTTAATCCTACCCCATACCTAAACTTAACAATGACCTTACTAACTATTAATAAGCAATTAGGAGTTTATTGAGGCAAATAAGGTCATAGTTAATAGTTAGTTAGCAGTGAAAATTGGTCCCCAACTGAAGTGCACACAGACCATTTCACTTATTCTATTTATGTATGTTTATGTTTAATATTCTCAATCTATTGGAAGTCTAGAGCAACCAAAACTTTAACACTTTAAAATAACAAAAAAAATGCAAAAGCAATCCTCATTAATTAGGCAGTTTAAACATAGACTTTTCACATCCATTGCTCAACACACATGCATAAAGCTCGACAAATATGGTAAACAGAAGCTCATCCGTACATGTCTGATTCAAAAGAATAAACCTCATTGGTTCTCACACATCGAAGAATCACGATTGAGCTTCTGTTTGCCATATTTGATGTGCTCGATGTATATACTGTATATTGACGAGTGTTTATATGAATAAAAGCCTAAATTAAATCTGTTCATTTAAATAAAGTGGTTGTGTTTCATCAAAATACTTGGCTTAAACCGCTCTATTCATATTGATTACTTTTGCAATGTCTTTATGAACTTTTTGAAGCATCAAAGTTGTGGTTTCATGGACTTTCAGTGGGGGAACAACTGGGCAAAACAACCACTAAATGGTGACCCAGGATCAATCTTGATGCGCATGTATGTGTGGCTGAAGTACATGACGCCATAGAGTGCCCCATTTGTAATTTTTGGTTTAAGAACAGTGATCATGACATTTGTGGCCACTAAGTTCCCTCAAAGCAAGCCCACATTGACACCTGCTCTAGAAGAAAACACTGGCTGACAGTCTATATGGCAAAAGTGTGCTCACCGGTCCCATCTGTGACAGATCTGAGGTCAGAGAACACTGATCCCAGCGCAGTCTATCCGGGCAGAACCCCGGCTGAAAATTTGGAGAAAATGTTGAAAACTTCACTCTGACGATCAAGCTCAGAGCAGGTCCTTGTGGAATGATTGGAACAATATGTGCCATGAAGGATAAAAGAAATTCCAGCCCTCTCATTGTTCACGGTGCCAAACCACAAGCAATGCAAGTTCGGCAAAAAAAAAAAAACAAAAGGATGAGGGAAAATGAAAGAGAAAAGAGAGAAGGAAGATGTGGGGAGCAGGGCAACAAACAAAAGGGAGAGAGGGGAATGTATAACCTCATTCTTTCTTCTCATGGCCACCCCGTACTCTCCTGCCGCTTATGAATGCAGTTTTATAGAGTAATAATGATCTCTTTTCTCTTACTAGTGCTGTTTACTAAAGTAAGCATTACTATTGCTACCACTCAGAGTCGGGGGTTTGTTCAAATCACGTATTAAGTTCATCCTGCACCGTTGAATTATACCTTAATTCGATTTACGATTTTCACTTCGCAGCTGATAAAACGCATGATAAAATCCTATAGACTTGCACTGAAGAAATATTTGTGTGAAAACGTGGCTGTTTTATCACAGTTTTGGAGCACTCGGATTCCCATTTAAAGGCATAATTCACCCAAAAATGAAATTTTGTTATAATTTTCTCACCCTCAAGTTGTTCCAAACCTGTATGAGTTTCTTTCTTCTATTGAACACAAAAGAAGATATTTTGAAGAATGTTGGTAACCAAATAGTTAATGGTAGCCAATGTGAAATTGCAGAACATATGATTCCCAGTGTGCGCAGATTACTGAGTGCTCTGTTCGAGCGTTTACTTTTATTTATGCTTTTCATCAACTTTGTGAAAAATACTGTACTGTAATAGAGTTACAGATGTCTAAAAGTACAAAAGTACAAAGCTGTTTATGTTATTGATTTTTAAGTTTTTAATGAAAACATCTCAATATTTTAGCAAATATTATGTAAAAATAAATACAGAGTTCTGGCATGAAACTCTAGATGGCGCAGTCCGATAGCTCTAACTCAATCTGACCTAATGACATCATTATCACATGGCACAGCTGATTGGTTCTCTCCTGTATCGGTAGCCAATGAGCTCGCTGCTCAAAATTCAAATATATGACTAGTGCTTGCCGTAGCAGCTGCAGCTTGCTTCAGAAACCCTCCACCTTCCCCAGCTCCACCTGTATAGATCTGCTACGAGGTGATTCATGTATGCTATATGGGGGTTATTTCATGTATGTTATATTTGGAGCAGCAATATTTCTTACATGCTCACAGCAGCATGTTGTGGATTCTGAAAGATGAGATTGCACAAGTGTGTGCAAAAAGATCTGTTTTGTGCCAGTGTGTGATAAAAACTTCGAAATGTAGCTATGCAACTACCCACAACAACTAAGAAACCATCTAAAATTGCCCTAGCAACCAATCAGAACACCCTAGCAACTGCATGTAAACACCCTTGCGTCTAGTACATTTCAAAAGTTTGGGGTCATTCTGATTTTTAAAAAATAATTAATACTTGTATTCATCAAGGCATTAAATTAAACAGAAGTAAAAAAATAAACAAAGACATTATAATGTCACAAAAGATTTCTGTCAAATTAATGCTGTTCCTTTCAACTTTATATTTATCAAAGAATCCTAAAAAAGAATCCTATTATGGTTTCCACACGAATATTAATCAGCACAGCTGTTGATAATAATCAACGAAACATCAAATGTTTCTTGAGCAGCAAATCAGCATATTAGAATGATTTCTGAAGGATCATGTGACACTAAAGACTGGAGTAATGATGCTGAAAATTCAGCTTTATACATCGCAGCAATAAATTAGATTTTTAAATATACTAAATTGGAAAACAGGTATTTTAAATTGAAATAATATTTCACAATATTACTGTTTTTACTGTATTTTTGATCAAATAAATGCAGCCTTTAAAAATATTTAAAAAAACATATAAACTAGCGAAAACTATAACATTTTAGGCATGATAATATGAATAACCTACAAGCCTGTGTATCGAAGAGAGGCCATGTTTATGGCAATATGGAGACCACACACAAAGAATATTTAAACATACCATTAGTATGACACATAACAGGAAATCCATTTATAGTTTCGGTCACTCCAGCCTCTTTCTTTTATTGTATTCTTGAAATGTAGTTTATGTTCTGTAATTTGTAACACACACTTCGCCTTGTGGATGCTTGCACTAAAAATAAGCATCTAAATACTTTAGCACACATGAGTGATCTTTATACAAATATGGTTGGATAAACATGTTTCATCATAATTCTCCAGCGTTACCATCTGTTTGAAAGCATACAGCTGGTTATTCATTCATCTGAATAGGATTAAATGCACATAAATCACTGGAGCAAAGCAGAGTGGTTACATCTAAGTGGATTAAATTACTGAAAATCTGCAAAGGGGTAATTACATGTAACAAATAATGTAAAAATGTATCATATTTTGGAAAACTTTGGATCAAACTTTGAAATGGCCTTAATCTTTCAAACAACTCAGAGATGTTGAATCACCTCAATTTCTGCGAGGGAAGAACAAATTTATACTCGAGTGCATTGTGTATTAGGTATGTTATCGTCTTTGACAGACAGCATGTTATCAGGCCGCTCTTTTATTTTTCTTCTTTGAAAGCAATGGTGTAGTCAAAACATCCGCTAGTGTGGGTTTTCCAGGAAATGCACGTAGTCTCGTAAATACTACCGTATATTGTGCATGTTATTTTTTGACAGACATTGATATTGTTATGATTCAAATGATGTGGATATGGACCGTAAGTTAATAATTATTTATTTTTTAGCCTGTGGCAAGTATTCAGTGAAGTGATCGATGCCAATGTGAGTGTTATGTCGATGTTTTTAGTTCTAATATGTGACCCTGGAGCACAAAAGCAGTCTTAAGTCGCTGGGGTATATTTGTAGCAATAGCCAAAAATACATTGTATGGGTCAAAATTATAGATTTTTCTTTTATGCCAAAAATCATTAGGATATTAAGTAAAGATCATGTTCCATGAAGATATTTTGTAAATTTCCTACCGTAAATATATAAAAACTTAATTTTTGATTAGTAATATACATTGCTAAGAACTTTTTTCAAATAGTTGTATCTCGGCCAAATATTGTTCTATTCCTAACAAACCACACATCAATGGAAAGATTCAGCTTTCAGATGATGCATAAATCTCAATTTCGAAAAATTGACCCTTATGACTGGTTTTGTGGTCCAGGGTCACATATACGTGAGGGGTGAACTATATGAGTGTTATAAAACATGCTGGAGATGTTCGAAATGCCTTTTGCGTAGTTCATTATACACATTTTACGGAATTAAGTTTATATTGTGGCTTAAATAAATCACACGTTACTCAGAAGTTGACATGTTTGTTAGTCAAAAATGTTGCATTTAGCTGTTGCAAATTTGTTGACTTTTGAAAAATCAAGTTCATTTCTTTTTACCAGAAAAGGAGTGGTTTTGATGCACAAATTTGTTTTTATTGTCTCTTATAACAAAATATATTTTATTTAAACCCATGAAAATGCAGATCCTGGTTTAAATAACCGGAGGGGGGAAAAATGACTACACTTTAGCAGTTTGGACTCATATAAATAAATCAACAGATTTTTAGGCTTCACCTATGCTATTTGCTGAGCATGCTTGTATTTCGACAGGTGGACAATGACACCATCTGGAACGAGATGCACACGTCCACAGCGTCCCGCCTGGCAGCCGGGAGCGTGACAGAGCTGGCCTTCAGAGTGGCTAAAGGAGAGCTTAAGGTCTGTGCAAAACAATATCCACAACACTGTTGGTCAAATGCTGCTTCTTAGATCAAATGAGTACAGAATAACTGACAATGAAACATTGTGCTACTAACAATTAATGCATTAATTTTCATTAATTCAGTGGTCCACGTGTACATACACTCATGTATCTTAGCAGCAGCTTGTCTGTGGCACTGCCAGCAAAGGACCATTCTTTGCACCTTGTTTACCCCTAAACAGTTCATAGTACGGGTATATCTTAAGGGTATATATTACTTCTCTAAGGTACTAATATGCACCTTTTATGGGTAGATATGGTACAAAGCTGTCCATTTAAAGGTACTGCCCAGTACTTTTCAGGTGTGCAGCAACTTTCTTACACAACTGGTTAAGGATCTTACTAAGAAACAGCCCAATCTGATGTTACTAGAACTGAAACAAACCCTGAACTCTGTCATAGCTGTGCACAGAGTTGATGAAGCTACTTTGAAACTGTAGCTTAAGAAACTACAAAATACGCATCATATAGAATATACCTTTTTTATCAAAAAATAGTCAGCTGCAAAGTTACCATCAACATTACAACAAGAAAAAGAAAGCATTAAAATGTCAGTAGCCTAAACATTTCAGTGTAAGGGTCAAAATGAATCACTGAATCATTTATGTGACCAGTGAAACCATGCAAACAAACTGATTCACTAAAATGATTCAAACTTCAGTAAGTATGAGGACAGAGTGGCTTTATTTCCTCAGCTTGCTCTGCTGTAAAGCTGAATGAGAAATGCAGTGTGATTTAGCGTTTTGTCACGCTATACTTCAACTTGTTGGAAAAAGTAGCTTGTTGCTATTTTGATTCAATACTTTCAATAAAACCGGTCTGTCATGCTACTGAAAAATGCACTTAGTGGCATCATCAGCTGCGCACCAACACTGGCTGTGCAGTTATAGAAAATTCAATATTATGCGTGTTCACGTTGCATTGAAATTACCATAATTACAAGATGACAACTCTGAGATAATTACTTCCTTAGGCACAGAACTTAAGCTCCAGAGTGAAATGCTTTGCATTAATTTACCTCTCACAATGCACTGAAAAAAGAAACCACACCAACTACCACTGGCTATAGTAAAACAGCATATCAAACAGAAGTATGTGTAGCATTTTGGTGAAATATTACATGAAATGAGTCTTCTAGAACTATTTATAATAATTCTGACATGAAACAAATGCATCTTCAGTCAAAACTCTTGGACCATGTGTCAGCCAATCAGAATCAAGTACTCGTTTCCTTCAGAGGGTCTCTGTAATTACCGTTGCGTCAAATAAAATTTAACCAAGTAGCAAACCAACCAGATCAAGCTGATTAAGACGTGGAAAACTGTAACGACCATAAAAGAATAGTTCAATCACTAGAGTCCCCTGCTGGTAATTAAACTTAATGAAGGTTATAGGGGATGTTTCAGGGAAAGGCTTTATTGCTTTAACTGAAAGCGGAGGCCCGCTTGTTGAAGCAGTTTGGTGAAAACATGGTTTCTGTGTAAGAGGCGACTGGGAAATGCGGAGTTAATGACATGTTGGTTTCAATGTTTCAGAACGGCTTTGCTGTGGTTAGGCCACCAGGACATCACGCAGACCCGTCAAACCCCATGTAAGTCTGCCTATTACATTCAGAAATGCCTCTGTACATTATTTTTTCGAGTTTAAGGACGTGCGTCTAGTGGTGGTTGCAGGTTCGAGCCTGGCCTGCGTCACATTTCGATCATCTTTTCCTTCGATCTCTCTTGCTGCGTGACTTTCTGTCTGCTTTCCACTACTGTAAAGTTCTTCAGATAAAAGAAATGCATAAAATAAATACAAATTAAAATAAAATATGTAAAAAAAAATTTTTTTTAATTAAATACATTAATAATACATACATACATATAAATATAGGCCATAGGTGGTTGGTAATATAGAGTTATTTTTATGATCATTGAGACTAATATTAGTTTCAAAGCTAATCTTAATTTTATATTTTCTGCTTTCCTCTTAGTTTTAGTTAAAGTTTTGTTGTAGTTTTGCCCTTTTTTATTTTAAAAATGTCTGTATAGTTTTTATTCATTTTTATTTCAGTTTTAGTTGTAGTTATTTTAGTACATGTAGTGAAAATGAGAAATGTTGCCTTGGAAAGTTTTTTTTTTTGTTTTTTTTTAATTGGTAACACTTTAGTATAGAGACCAATTCTCACTATTAACTAGTTGCTTATTAGCATGCCTATTATTAACATATTGGCTGTTTATTAATTAATACTTATAAAGCACATATTTTGCATGACCATATTCTACATTCTTAATCCTACCCAAACTTAACAACTACCTTACTAATTATTAATAAGCATCAAATTAGGATTTTATTAAAGCAAAAGTCGTAGTTAATGGTTTGTTAATAGCGAGAATTGGACCTTAAAATAAAGTGTGACCATTTTATTTTATTTCACGTTTATTTTTTATAAAGAAAAATTTAATGGTTTTAGTTAACTAGAATAATCCTGTATAGAGTATGTTGTGCATGTGAGTTTGGCTCTGTTTAGTGTGGTCAAGAAGTGAAATTCTTCTTCCTGTACATGATGGCATGTTTTGAGCGGTGTGCTTGTGTGACGTGGGTGTTGTGTTTGCACATGTGGCGTGTGTGTGTGTGTGTGTGCAGCGTCAGCACGCCTGTTTGTGTGTGTGTGGATATTTATGGCTTGATAATGAAGGTTTGGAGGGAGCGGGAGGAAAGACACTGATTTATTTCAGCAGTTATCAGCCTGCTGAGTTCGCTCTTTCCAAATTTCTCAGCGTTTCACCTCGCTCCCTTACTTCCCAGTGCATATCTAATCACCCGCTGGAAGTTTCCACATGTTTATTATTTGTGTATATGGACAGTATTTAAATGCTTTTAGATTACTTCAAGAAGTTATAGTCAAAAATACTAACAGCAGACCTGCACATCCGCTGAGTTCAGTTGCGTGAGAAAATGTGTTTGCTTACTACATAGTTTTGTTGTTCCATTTCCAAATCCTCTGGCATTTAATGTGGTTGGATGCCTCACTTTATCTCTTTCTCTCTCTCTCTCTCTCTCTCAGGGGTTTTTGTTTCTTCAACTCGGTGGCGATTGCTGCTAAGCAGCTCCAGCAGAAGCTCAGCGCCAGTAAAATCCTCATCGTTGATTGGGTGAGAGCTCTAAACTCAGCTAATTTTAGTTCTAGGGATGTGAATTCTTGTAGAAACCAATAAGCACTTAATTTGTTTCATGTCATGGCCAAGAACTGATATGATGGCTGATACCTGAAAACCATACTATTATGTCTGTTCAATTTACACTATCCCTGTTATGCAAATGAAAACAATAATGCTGCTATCAAGAGTTTATTAGTTAATGCAGCACAACAGTGTTGCTGACAATAGAGAACAATTTATTTCAATTAAATATCCAATAGTGGTAGATTACATACAGTATATTGGCAAAAAAACAACAACTAATATTCTCTTATAACCAATATATCACCAATACACCTGTGTATAGTATAGTGTATAGTTGGCTATCAATGCTAAATGATTACTAAAAAGCGCTACAGTTATTCTGGCATGTTTAAGTGAAGCCTATTTCAACATATTGTTCTAATGAATCAATTGAACTGATGTGAATCTGAGTTACTAAACTGTATCGGTTACCAAGCTGAATTGATTGAGTTTATCAGTCACTGAATCAAATCACTTCCAGATTTTGGTCTTTTTTCGTCCTAATAGACCAGATACGAAGGTAATGCTAATGTTAACTGAACAACATCCAAAATGCTACCATTAAAAGCTAACAAGTGTTAAAGTAACCTGATTATCATCAATTTCATCAATCACACAGGATGTTCATCATGGCAACGGCACACAGGAAATCTTCTACAACGACCCCAGCGTCCTCTACATCTCTCTCCATCGCTATGATAATGGAAACTTCTTCCCCGGGAGTGGTGGAGCAGCAGAGGTTAGTACGCAGAGATTATTGATTATAACATACGAGCAAATACAACACTCCTTGGTTTGTTTATTGCTGTGAAACTCTATAAGCTCACAAAAAACTCTTCGACTCAAGGGTTTCAATGTGTCACTCTTGCGCAACTGTGTTCCAAACCAGAACTGGTTGCATCATGGCCTTTAGCACAAAAGGATCACAGTAAGAGGAGGGTTTTCAGTGTTTAACAGCAGTGCTGTGTTTGATTTGTCCCAGGTGGGTTCTGGTGCCGGTGAGGGCTTCAACGTTAATGTGGCATGGACCGGTGGTCTGGAACCTCCCATGGGCGATGCTGAGTACCTGGCTGCCTTCAGGTATTAGTTTCACTTGGTTCATTTGCTGATTTAAACTAACTGAGGGGAACAATTCAACAGGGACAGTACTGAGTGGAAACCAGGGGTGTCCAATCCTGCTCCTGGAGGGGCAACGTCCTGCAGAGTTTAGCTCCAACACACTTGTCTGGAAGTTTCTAGTCATCCCCGAAGACCTTGATTAGCTGGTTCAGGTGTGTTTAGAGTTGGAGCTAAACTCTACAGGACAGTGGCTCTCCAGGAGCAGGACTGGACATCCCTGATATAAACTGTACCATATCTGAATATGTGACCCTGGACCACAAAACCAGTCATAAGGGTCCATTTCTAGAAATTGAGATTTATACATCATCTGAAAGCTGAATAAATAAGCTTTCCATTGATGTATGGTTTGTTAGGATAGGACAATATTTGGCCGAGATACAACTATTTGAAAATCTGGAATCTGAGGGTGCAAAAAAATCAAAATACTGAGAAAATTGCCTTTAAAGTTGTCCAAATGAAGTTCTTAGCAATGCATATTACTAATCAAAAATTAAGGTTTGATATATTTACGGTAGAAAATTTACAAAATATCTTCTTGGAACATGATCTTTACTTAATATACTAATGATTTTTGGCATAAAAGAAAAATCGATAATTTTGACCCATACAATATATTTTTGGCTATTGCTAAAAATATACCCCAGCGACTTAAGACTGGTTTTGTGGTTCAGGGTCACATATATGGATCCATTTTCACTTAAATATATGCTTTTGGTTTCATAACAAGTGAAGAAATTGGAAGATACCGTGATTGTTTAATGAAATGAATTTGCTGACTGAAGGGTTTGGATAAGGTCTAGTAATAATATACAAATCTGTGATGCACCTAAATTCCGGCAACCAAAAATATTCAGCCAAGCAGCAAAAAATTAATTTTTGGTTTTTGGAGAGTCGAAACCATTGAACAAAATTGTGCCATTTAATGAGCATGTTTCGATTGTGTCAGTGTCTGTTTTCTGCACAAAACATGGATACGCTATAAATAAGGAAACATGTGAGCAGTGTGGACACACTTCACAATGACCAAAATCGATGCTAGAAATATGCAAAAAAAAAAAATCAGCTGAAATATCGCTTATTGCCGAAGAGCTATTTCAACAGGAGCCAGTTACATAAACATAGCCACCGTGTTAAGACTATGCCTTAAGAACTAGTCGAGCAAACTAGCAGTTAGTCAAATTAGATCAATCTACTTTTATATAACTGATTTATATAAAATGTATATATATAAAGACCTTTAAAGACCTTTTTAAGACCTAAACTTCACATTTCAGTCTTTAAATTTTTTTTTTAAAGGAATGAGTCAAAAGTACCAATTATTATATTAATTTAAACAATTATTATCAATCAGTTATATTAAATTACATATATCTTAGTGTCTTAATTGTTGAGATTTTTATAATGCATTAGCTTCTTGTCGATCCACTGGTTCACATTTTAAAAATATGTAGCAAAAATAGCAGATGGGCTTATTGAAAAAGCAAATCCGTTCTCTGCCAGCAGGTTTCACTTTCGGAACGGCAGAAATATAGCAGTTTCCAACGACAGCTACACAAAGCAGCGCAGCGCCTGACTTTGAAACGTGCAGCTCTCAAGTTTATTCAGTGAAATCACAGCCTTTTGAAGTTTAATCGACGTCATATCATATCATTAATCTACATAGCAATTTGTGTCTTTCCTTCCCCAAATTTAAGACCATTTATAATTAAGTCTTTTTGTACCATTTAAGAGTTTTCATGGCCTTAAATTTAAACAATTAAACTGAGGACCCGCGGAAACCCTAAGAACCCACAGTTCAGTGCAAACATTTCTGTCATGCATTTGGCAAAAAGATTTTGTTTACTATGCATTTTACCTTTGAAATTTGAGGCAGTTTGCCCAACCCTGGTCTAGACACTAATATAATTTTAGTTATCTTTGTAGTTATTATTCTTGGGATGAACAGGCCTATAAAAGGGATAGTTCA
>NW_015647486.1:583613-600157 GCF_001515625.1 Sinocyclocheilus rhinocerous
GTCGAATCGCGATCTCGATTCCATTTCGATTTATCGTGCAGCCCTAATATTAAGCAATTCTTGTCTTTCCGTCCCCAAATTTAAGACCATTTATAATTAAGACTTTTTGTACCATTTAAGAGTTTTCATGGCCTTAAATTTAAACAATTAAACTGAGGACCCGCGGAAACCCTAAGAACCCACAGTTCAGTGCAAACATTTCTGTCATGCATTTGGCAAAAAGGTTTTGTTTACTATGCATTTTACCTTTGAAATTTGAGGCAGTTTGCCCAACCCTGGTCTAGACACTAATATAATTTTAGTTATCTTTGTAGTTATTATTCTTGGGATGAACAGGCCTATAAAAGGGATAGTTCATCCATGTCGCTCCAAACCTGTATGAGTTTCTTATGTTGAACACAAAAGAATGTATTTTGAACAACGCTGGTAATCAAACAGTTGATGGTCCCCATAGTATTTCTTTCCCTACTATGGAAGTCAACGGGACCAACAACTGTTTGGTTCATTTTTGGGTGAACTATAACTTTAAAGGGATAGTTCACCTTCAGTTGCTAGTCCCCATTGACTTGCATAGTGTTTTCCCCCCAATGGGGACCAGCGAATGAAGGTGAACTATCCCTTTAATTTTAACTAGTCTAAGCAGTTCATGCAACTGGTTTGATTTAGGAAATATTTCTTCACCTGAGGAAATAACGCCCTGAGCAGCATACCAAGATTAATTACCCAATTGCTCACATTTTATTACCCAAACTTTAATTTCAGTTTAGGTTTTTGGCTAAATGCAAACTTTAATTTTGGTTTCAGTGTTTCTAATAAAACATTCTGCATATCTGTTATGGTCTTGTTAGTTTCCACACCTCATTTCGCAAACATAATAATTTAGCATTAATCCTTATGGTCTGTGGTTGTGCTAGTATTTCGTACACGCAACGATAACCGAAAACGCTGTCTTGGGAGTAAGCTGGTGTTAAGTGTTGTGTCAAGGACACAATGGTGTTAGCAGACCCAGCAACCCTTCTATTCAAGGATCTTCCGTGGTCCAGATGTTGAACCACAACCCCACCACAATGCACTTTATATGTCTTGTAAAGTCCTTACATGGCCCGATTATCATCAGGTCAGAGTTCAGGAAGAAGCATTTGACCTTCCATCATGTTTCGCCAAAGAACCTGGTCTTCTTCATATGGGCGTCCTTCATTATTGCATTGGTTTCTCTCCTGCGTTCTTGTGCACTAGTGTTTGCACTGAGACCTTTGGGATTTTGTCAGGAATTGGACGCCCGATCATATTGTGATCACTCTTTTAAGTTGGACTTCCCCCTCCGCCGTCTGCCAACCTGCATCAGTCAAGGTGTTTATTGTAGTCTGAAACGCTTGCAGGGCTTCAAATGATTCCCAGCTTTTTCATTGTGTTGGGATCAAACTCAAGCTTGGCCACTTCCACATGCCGCCGGTGGGTGGTTTTATTAAACGTTTTTAGCATTTTTTGAAGGAAGCCTGCTTCGGGATTTTGGTTTCGGTCCAGGGAGGCATTGTTAACCACACGCTAACCAGGATCCCTGTGTGAAAGTGGGTGGGCGTCTAAAAAGACCTTTAAGATCTCTCAGGACTGAACGTTTTGGGAATGTTCTGCCTCTAACCAGCCTGTGTCTCTTTGACTTCCTGTGTCTTGTACACTCTTTCTCGTCCTTTTATTGGTCTTTAATAAATGCTGCGCTCTCTCTCTTTCCCTCCACCCAAACTAAAACGGTTCCTCTCCACACAGGGGAGCGTGGGTAGTTTTATTGGTCTAAAGGGGAGGCGGAGTTGGTTACAACGGTGAGGGTAGGCGGAGAGGGGGGGAGTAGTGGAGGATCCTGGGTAATTAAGGCAAATGGCTCCCAGATGGCGGGCTGTCAGTGACGTGAGGAGAACGACAAGGTCCAAATGGGAACCAGATGCAGCGGCGGTCGCTTTGAACTCGCCGGTGATGCGCTCAAGAGGCGAAATCGCTGGCAGGGCAGGCGTCCTCCAAGCGCAAGAAAGAGGGAGACGAGGAAAAAGAGGAAGGAAGAGAGAGCGAGAGACGGTTATTAACAGAACCTAATTCAAACACTTTAGTCACTGGGATTGTCACACTGTGCTTCGACCAGCTTAATTTTTTAAAAATTTGTCAAATATAAGAGGAACGTCACTAGACTTTTTCTTCTTCGAGTCATCTGGCCAAGTTTTTCCACATTTTTGGAAAGGCTTTGATCAGAACTGATGTTAAACTGACAAAACAATCTATCTGAAACTATTTAACAGCAATTTTTCCAAAATCGACTTCTTAAAAAATCTACTAATTAAAGATAAATAGTTTTGTCCGAGTATTGTTAATAGAAAATGTAAATATTTATTATTAGTGTATTTTATAATACCAGCATTCATAAAAAATATATAATAAGTATTTGCTTCATAATAAATATTTGAGTTGCCTCAGAAGACCCCTTAAAAGAATAGTTCATGGAAAAATTGGTAACACTTTAGTATAGTAAATTTACTATTAACTAGTTGCTTATTAGCATGCCTATTATTAACATATTGGCTGTTTATCAGTATAAAGCACATATTCTGCATGAGCATATTCTACATCTCTAACTCTACCCAATAACTAAACGTAACAACCACCTTACTAACTATTAATAAGCAGCAAATTAGGAGTTTATTGAGGCAAAATTCATAGTTAATGGTTTGTTAATGGCGAGAAATGAACCTTAAAATAAAGTGTGAAAAATTAAAAAGGACTTCGGTAGGTAACTTCATCCGAATGTACTATTTCAAATGAACAAGACAATATTGTATTTAATTTATCGGACAAAGAATTATCCATTGAACAAACTATAGTATTAAGTAAAGGGTTATCATTTGTACCATACAATGTCTCAAATCCCTTTATGGTCAAAGTTGAATTGTTTAAGTTTTTTAGAAATGTGAAATTGAGAAGTTTTTTTAATTCGAATGCGAATGTAACTCCATATGTACAACAATTTAAACCTAAAAGTACTTTCACACCAGTAGTTCATAATCATTCAGTGAATACTTTCTGTAGACTTGTAGAAAATGATGTGGAAAAATTATTACAAGAACCTAGTGATGAATTGTACAAGAAAAGGAATTTAACAAGAGTGCAAAGAGAAGCTTTATCAGCATTAATAAATGATCCGACATTGACTATTCAACGAGCAGATAAAGGTGGAGGGATAGTGGTTATGAATACTAATACATACGTTGAGAAAATAAAAGGGATGTTACATGATGAGACATTTTATAAGAAACTTGTATTTAACCCGACTGAGTCCTATAAAAAACAAATTGACCAAGTTTTACAAATAGGATTAGACAGGAAATGGATTAATGAACAAGAATTAAAATATTTAAAAAATGAATATCCTAGGATTCCGGTGTTATACACTTTACCTAAAATTCATAAATCGTTAGAAGATCCTCCAATGCGACCAATTGTCTCAGGGAATGGGTCATTGACAGAAACCTTATCTAAATTTCTTGATTCTTTGATTCAACCGATAGTGAAAAAACTGCCATCCTATTTAAAAGACACCACTGATTTTTTGAATAAATTAAATCAAATTCCTTGCATAAGTATGACGGATTGGCTTGTATGTTCTCGTGAGTGCGGATCATAATTTCCTATACTAAGTAACTCAACAGATTGACGCACCAAAATAAAAAGATCAAGTAACGCAAGAGCGCAGTGCAAACGACGTTGTTAAAAAATTAAAATGACAATTAATTTACTGTGCCCCGTGACTTTATTTTGTGGAACACAAGAGGAGTTGTTTTAGGGAATGTATTTTGGTTGTTTTTTCATGTAATTGCAATGAATTTTCAAGCTTCAAAAAAGACCCAAAAGCACCATAAAGTATCATAAATGCAGTTCATGTGACTCACTATATTCTGAAGCCAGAAATGGACTAAAACTGAATTTGTTATTAACTGACAATCTTGACATCTGCCGCGGCTTTGGTTGGCGAGATCAACAGAGAAGTAAGAACGAATCATTCTCGTGAGTTGGATTGTTTTGATGAATCGGATGATTCACGTTCATAACAGCAGTCCGAATGATACGATTCATTTTTCGAGTTCAACTCACTAGGGATCCAGGTGCAGTGGTTAACGGGTGAAGATGATCTATAAATAATAATCTAAATTTCCTTATTCCATGGAAGTAAGAAGGTCATTTGGGTTTGGAATGACATGAGTATGAGGAAATGATAGCTATTAACCAGCCATTTAAGTATGGTTTAAAATTGTGCATAAAGATTTTGAAAGAAAATGCAGTCTTATAAGTGCAGATATAACATTAACCAAATGTTTTTTTTATGCATTGTTCTGATGTTTAGGACAGTGGTGATGCCCATTGCTCAGGAGTTTTCCCCAGACGTCGTGTTGGTCTCTTCAGGGTTTGACGCTGCAGAAGGACACCCTGCTCCTTTGGGAGGATACAAAGTCACAGCTAAATGTAGGATATTTCTTGAAATATTATCTTGCGTATGAAATATAAACTCTTATAAACAGCTTCAAATTGAATTTGATTTATATACATTTGTAAGCAGTCTCAGAAAATGTACTGTGACGCTAATGTTGTCATTGGTCTCTCCGCAGGTTTCGGCTTTTTGACTCGGCAGTTGATGGCGTTAGCAGGAGGACGCGTGGTTCTAGCATTAGAGGGAGGTCACGACCTCACAGCCATATGTGATGCTTCTGAGGCCTGTGTCAGCGCTCTGCTGGGACTGGAGGTCAGATTTCATGCAGAAGCAAACACCATCACAAGAATTCATTTATTATAGCTTTATAAGCCTGTTATACCATTGCTGGTAACAAATAATCAGCACTGTTGTTATGTAAGGGTGTTAACATGACTTTTCTGGCAAAGTCTCATATGACGTGCTCTTTGTTTTAAAGGAAAAACAAAACCCCCTTTTTCATCTCGTTTTCTCTTAGGAGCCTCTTCCCGAGTCGACTCTCCTCCAGACGCCCAATGCCAACGGAGTGCTTTCACTCCAGAGAGTGCTACAAATACAGAGTGAGTGTCTCGCGCTCCTCTCGTCCCAGTCTGCCTATAATTATCCTGAAATGCACTGGCTTCCTGGTAGCACACATTTGTTGTAATTAATTATAATCATGATCATCGTTGTTTCACCACATGGTTCCTGCTGAGTCAAAATATTCCTATAAAAACAATGGTATGGGATGCACTACATGGCGTACACTACCTCTCTCATGCTTTCTGTGTGCTACTGACAGGCATCTATTTACAGTTTTCAACATTGTTGTTGGTTAGACTTGTAATTGACATTTTAAAACCTGTATGACTTTGTTTCTTCAGTTGAACACAAAAAGAAATGCAGAATGTCCAAGCTGCTTTTTCCTGACCACAAAAGTTTACAATGATTCATACAGTTGAGGTCCAATAAGCACATGGTTTATTTTTATCATTATTTTAAATGTAGTCCGTATGAGTTCATACAATATCTGACCAAAAAGTCACCATTATCTTTCCCTCTGCTATAGTTCTTCTCCAACAACATGGAAACCTCATTGGCTCTTGCACATCAAGCTAGCACGTTTGAGCTTCTGTTTACCATATTTGATGCGCTCTATGTGTGTGCATTGAACAATGTTTATATGTGAAGAAAAGCCTAAATTAAGTCTGTTCAGCTTAAAAAGTGATCCAGAAGACTTGGCTTAAGGATTACTTTTACAATGTCTTTATGAACTTTTGAACACGTCAAAGGTCTGGTTACGTGGATTTCAATGGAGGGACAGAAATCTCTCAGGTTTCATTAAAAATGTTTTAGTTTGGGTTTCCAAACATCTTAT
Organism: Sinocyclocheilus rhinocerous; assembly: GCF_001515625.1. NCBI lineage: Eukaryota > Metazoa > Chordata > Actinopteri > Cypriniformes > Cyprinidae > Sinocyclocheilus > Sinocyclocheilus rhinocerous. The sequence continues at coordinate 589,475 of NW_015647486.1, forward strand.
AGGTTTGGAACGACATTAATATGAGAAAATAATGACAGAATTGTCTTTTTTGAGAGTACTATCCATATTCTTCACATAAAGGCTTCAGAATACAGCACACAAGTTGTATGCAGTATTTTGCAATTGCTTTTTTTATATTTTCATTTTATGGAAATGAGCAGCTTTGACATTCTGCTAAATATCTATTTTTGTTATTCATTTCAGATAGAAAGTCATGCAGGTTTGGAATGACATAAGGAATGGTAAATTATGTCACAATTTAGTCCTGTCTGTTAATTCTGAGATTTCTGTCTCAGGTCAGTATTGGTCGTCACTGAAGCCGCTGATGGGCACAGTGGGGATGTCGTTTCTGGGTGCCCAGAGGAAAGACTGTGAGGAAACGGACACAGTGAATGCGATGGCGTCCCTCTCCGTGGGGGTCTTGACCAACAAAAGGTGAGATTTGATGAAGAAATTGTGCTAAATGCAATTCATACTATTTGCCACTACTCTATAGTGCTCAATCCTGTTCTGTTTTGTACATAATTTCTTCTGTAATTTTCAGTGTGACCAAGGTTATTATTGTTAACTAAAACTATTAAAATATTTGTATTAAAGGGGTCATCGGATGCCCATTTTCCACAAGTTGATATGTGATGTCATTACTATTAACCAATTTAACCACTAAAGAAGAAGAAAAAGAAGAAAACGATCTCGACAACTGTGGGTTTTATCAATCGTATTTTTTTTTTTTGCACTGTGCATTCCATAATGTGAACCGTGAAATTTTCCAAACCTCTGGGAAAAGAAAGATCTAATTCTTTATCTAGTTTTACGCTTAACGTTCTTTTTTTTTTTTTCAAAGTGAAGCAAAAAACAGTTGCATTCTTGTCAAGTTCAGTTACATTCTACCTGCATTCCAAGCATGAAGGCTGTAAACTTGAATACTTCGAAATACTTATTTGTACTGATTTTGTGTATCTGATTTAACGCCTCATGTTTTTAAAGGCCCGAGGGACAAACCAGCTATGAGCAAGTTTATTGCACACACCCACCCACCCAAAAAAACACACATATATGCCCATATTTCTGTGCACACATCGCATCCTTATGACCACTGTACAGTTAATATCGTGGACACAGGAAGTGCTTAAGCTTTCCCTAGACTAACTGTAACGCAAAGTAGCTCAGTCTCTTTTTAGACCAAACTAATTTGAATATGATGTCTATATGTGTGTGCGTGTGTATCTATCAGTCATATCTTTTATCTGTTCTGTACTCACAATCAAACCTCGACTGACCACAAGCAAAAGCGCAAAACGACATTTGAATGGGCTCTCGCGGCCACTTTAATAGCAGCGTGTGAAATTCTTTTATAACACAATTGTCTGTAGTCTTCACGGATCTTTGTTGTTTTGGACGAGGGACATGACCAGCCTGTTAACCTGTGGAGAAGACATGTCTCAAGTTGGTGCGCAGTTAATGATTTTCTTTCTTTGCTGGAGTGTGTTTTTAACATTCACTAAAAGAATGCGCTGAAGGACTCCAGTCGCTCAAATATTCACCTCCGGTGCCTCAAAAGAGACTATTTACTTTAGCTGGAGATGCGAAAGCAGAGTTGCAGGAACGGTTGAGGATTATTTAACCTTTTTTAAAGGCAGCCCACTTGCGGACTGTGCTGGGAGAAAATGAGGGGTTTCCTTGCACCTGGCAACCACAAAGTGGCTTCACTCTATGATGTCATTACTATTAACCAATTTAACCACTAAAGAAGAAGAAAAAGAAGAAAACGATCTCGACAACTGTGGGTTTTATCAATCGTATTTTTTTTTTTTGCACTGTGCATTCCATAATGTGAACCGTGAAATTTTCCAAACCTCTGGGAAAAGAAAGATCTAATTCTTTATCTAGTTTTACGCTTAACGTTCATTTTTTTTTTTTCAAAGTGAAGCAAAAAACAGTTGCATTCTTGTCAAGTTCAGTTACATTCTACCTGCATTCCCAGCATGAAGGCTGTAAACTTGAATACTTCGAAATACTTATTTGTACTGATTTTGTGTATCTGATTTAACGCCTCATGTTTTTAAAGGCCCGAGGGACAAACCAGCTATGAGCAAGTTTATTGCACACACCCACCCACCCAAAAAAACACACATATATGCCCATATTTCTGTGCACACATCGCATCCTTATGACCACTGTACAGTTAATATCGTGGACACAGGAAGTGCTTAAGCTTTCCCTAGACTAACTGTAACGCAAAGTAGCTCAGTCTCTTTTTAGACCAAACTAATTTGAATATGATGTCTATATGTGTGTGCGTGTGTATCTATCAGTCATATCTTTTATCTGTTCTGTACTCACAATCAAACCTCGACTGACCACAAGCAAAAGCGCAAAACGACATTTGAATGGGCTCTCGCGGCCACTTTAATAGCAGCGTGTGAAATTCTTTTATAACACAATTGTCTGTAGTCTTCACGGATCTTTGTTGTTTTGGACGAGGGACATGACCAGCCTGTTAACCTGTGGAGAAGACATGTCTCAAGTTGGTGCGCAGTTAATGATTTTCTTTCATTGCTGCGCACTTACTGGAGTTTTTTTTCGTTCTGTTTTCCACAGCCTGCACATAGATGTCTAATTCACACCAGTTGTGTGGATGAAGTTTATGGTGATATTAAATGTCTCTCAGCCACTGGGATTCACATTTACGCCATCATCAATAAACCAAAATTAATATCACACCAAAATGGACAGACCTCGTTAAATACTGTGCCACTCATCAGCATGTTCGGTTTCAAAAACCGTATCATTTCTAAACCAAAATCTGTCTAGTTGCGTAATCCTGATGGGCCAAACAGCCAAAAATAATGTGCTGGAAATAATGCTGTACCACATGCTGGATGGTCACCGGTCGGGACATTACATTTCACTAGTAGCACAGTTCATGGTGCTTGTTTGACTTTTGCGTTGAGCTTTTGGCTTAATGTACGCCCCGACGGCTCGCTTTCGCGTTTCGGATTTGTATTGATATTCATTGACCAAATCTCATGTTTTTGAGTTTGTGTTACCCTGCACAACCCTTTACCTCTGCATCCACTGGGATTCACATTTACGCCATCATCAATAAACCAAAATTAATATCACACCAAAACGGACAGACCTCGTTAAATACTGTGCTACTCATCAGCATGGTCGGTTTCAAAAACCGTATCATTTCTAAACCAAAATCTGTCTAGTTGCGTAATCCTGATGGGCCAAACAGCCAAAAATAATGCGCTGGAAATAATGCTGTACCACATGCTGGATGGTCACCGGTCGGGACATTACATTTCACTAGTAGCACAGTTCATGGTGCTTGTTTGACTTTTGCGTTGTGCTTTTGGCTTAATGTACGCCCCGACGGCTCGCTTTCGCGTTTCGGATTTGTATTGATATTCATTGACCAAATCTCATGTTTTTGAGTTTGTGTTACCCTGCACAACCCTTTACCTCTGCATTCACAACCAAATTCACACGGTAACATGCTTTCCCGCGTTCACTACAAGAAACAATCGTGACCTGGCAAATTGCTGTTATTGCAAACATTCCTTGTGCGATTTTTCTGTAATGCTGCAGATACAAGTGCCCAGCACCTGCCCGACCAACAAGTCTTTAATTCATCCCTTTCTTGCCTTGTACCAAACCACTGTGGCTAGTTCTACGTTTGTATGATTCCATGTAAATAGCACCATCCATTTATCGACGTTTTGTGAGGTTTCATGAAGACCCTGGGTAGCCTTTGCCCATCAGACCCCCGTGAAGACTGTTGTAAAATAGAGCAGATGCAGACGTTCACTCATTAATGAAGTCATAGCTAATCGCTCAGAACTAGCGGCGGTCTTGCTGCGTATTTATAGTACTTCAAACAGTGCACTTGCATTTCACCATCAACAAAACATGCCTGTTCATCTTCAGACAAATTGAAAACGACTTGGTTAGCGACAGATCGACAGCACTTAGTGACGGTTTCGTTGGGACTGTGGCTAAAAACAGATTTTTGACATTCCGTTGCAGTTTGGACACTGATATGCGTCTTACATACAGTTCTATTTTAGTGGTGTATTTTTACAATAGCTTTGTGCATTTGTACTGTTTTGATATACCTCTCAAAGCGCTTGTATTCTCTCGTCTCTCCGAACTCTTTATGAAGTCAAACGGAGAGCGTGCGCTGTCGTCATCGCTCGTGTAAAAGCAAACCAGCGTCGTCTTAATTCTTCTGTCATTTATTCCCTTTTGCCTTCTTTTATGGACAATGTAAATAGTTTCCTACGACCAAAAGACTTCACCTACGTGCCTTGAAGTACTTTCCCTGTCGACCCCACTAACTGGATCTGTTTAACAAAGCATAACAGAAATGATGTTTTCCAATCTTCCTTGTTTATTTCCCGTTTCTTTCATTTCTCTGTGTATAGAAAAGAATGTCTATTTTGTACTGTTTCTATCTTCCTAATTAAAAAGAAAAGCATTTTTTTGTTTGCCTGAATTTCATTCAGCTTTGTCATTTTTATGTGTACACTCTACTGCTTAAAATGTCTGAACATAAAATACCAGCGAGCTGAAAGAAATCAAATCCATTCGCGCACGTCCATTTGTTTTCTATTAATTGAGAAACATTCACTCGGATCTACAGCATGCTGTTTTTATTTTAGCATAGCAATGCTGTTAGAAAAATATAAGATAACTATAGTCCCTGCTAGAAATGACTACAATGCCTGCATTTTCCACCAAAACACAGCTGCTGCTGTTGTTATTACTAACTTGTAAAACTTGGGAAAAGCCACTAAATTCTTCAAAATAAAAAAGCTTACTCTAAAAGCATCTCATACTGTTTAAAGATGCCATATTTTATGTTTAACATTATGGTGCCATGATACATTTTCAAAGGTGTTTCATGCATCTGTTGAAGCAGAATCAGTACAATTAAATATTGCACATGCACACAATCAAAGAAATCTGAAATACTTGATTAATGAGTGGCCTGAAGCCACTAGATCGCCAATACTGGTTCATCTGGTCACTGGCTTCTTCTGTTTTATTCTAACATGTTTAGGCTTCTGCTTTAGTTTGGGCCACTATGGCCGTGTGTTTTGCACTTCGATTCAAACATACGTCTTGTAATTGCTTTACCTAATTACACGTAGTAAACAGCAGAACGTGGCACTCTTGTGGCGAGGCGGTCTGTCTTATTTCTTGCCAACCAGACATATATTTATTGAAGCCTCAAACTAAAAAGGATAATGCCAAGTTTATGTGCAGACCAAGTTGAGCTGACATTTTATTCTAATTAACTAATTTGCGGTGTCTGGATTCTAAAGAACTCGTACGAGCAGAACAAGAACGCCTTGATCTATCCCTTAAATCTTTTTAGATCCATTTCTGGGTTTTTTACATTTCTAATTTGTTAAACGATTTATTTTTCTTCAAATGTTTTTTTATTGCACTAAAAGGCATAAACATACTTGTTTTAAAGTACCTCTCATAACTCATAACTTAAAGTGATAGTTCACCCAAAAATGAAAATTCTCGCCCTCATGTCGTTCCAAACCCGTAAGACCTTCGTTCATCTTCGGAACACAATTTAAGATATTTTTGATGAAATCCGAGAGCTTTCTGACCCTCTCATCGACAGCAACGCAACTGACACGTTCAAGGCCCAGAAAGGTAGTAAAGACATCATTAAAATAGCCCATGTGACATCAGTGGTTCAACCTTAATTTCATGAAGTTACGAAAAAAAAAAATTTGTGTGCAAAGAAAACAAAAATAATGACTTTATTCAACGATTTATTCTCTTCCGGGTCGGTCTTCGCCGAGAGAATCATGATGCATGCGTGTGGAGCTGCTGACGCAGGAGCCGGTGTTCTGACGTAGAACCTGGATACACTGCGTAAAACATAAAACGGTCTTCGCGAACATGTCTTAAGATTTCGACAGAGAGGATGACTTACTCATGCAAACCAGAATATACAGACGATGAACTCTCATGAACGTCGAAGACGTCGAAGAACATTTTTAAAGTCGTTACTTTTGTTTTCTTTGCGCACAAACAGTATTCTTGTAGCTTCATAAAATTAAAGTTGAACCACTGATGTCACATAGACTATTTTATCGATGCTCTTGCTACCTTTCTGGGCCTTGAACAAGGTAGTTGCGTTGCTGTCTATGCAGGGTCAGAGAGCTCTCGGATTTCATCGAAAATATCTTAATTTGTGTTCCGAAGATAAACGAAAGTCTTAAAGGTTTGGAACGACCCGAGGGTGAGTAATTAATGACAGAACTTTAATTTTTGGGTGAACTAACCCTTTAATGCATTTGCTAATCACCAAGTCATATTGCAGAATTAATCTTACAGCTTTATTATTATTATTTTTTTAAACGTAACAACCTTTACATTTAGACGAATGTGGTATATACCATGACACAATTGTTACACTGTCACAGAAGCAATAATGTTGGCTAATATACAGCATAAATGACCAGCGCAACAACTCTGAAATGATCAGATCTGTATATCAGGGAATATAGTGAGTCTACGTAGCATTTTTCCATCAGGCTAGCTGGTATAGGTTAGCTATAAGTGTAGAGTCCTTATGACAGTCAATGTCTGCCTCTGCGTGTCCATACATAATCAAAGACAGTGAACGCTGATCACAAATCAGCACTCTGCCACTCAATCAGAGTCATTTCCCGAGTTTGATTCAGAGTCAAGTGGAATAATCTGAACAATCTTAGTTCCTTTAGATGGTGGAGCGTAATTTTTTTGCATTTTGTTGTATTGCTCCATTAGAAAAGGGAAGGATTGTTGGCTTGTAGTTGAAGCATGATGTCCTCTGGGATAGTGGGATACTGTTGAGACGGACAGAAGGGGAAGAACATGTCAGAAATGTGCTTTATAATCAAAATGGCTAAGTAAAACATTTATATGGACAGTATATAGTCATTTGTATATGCATGGGTTGTTCACATATAGCTTTTGTGGTCAAAGAAAAAATTATTTAAAGACTACATGGAAATATTTTGCAATTTAAAAAATGCATTTGCCACATACCATTTGAAAATGGATTTGTGAAGGTGTAAGGGTTTGGATTAAAGACAAACATATTGGATGAAACATTGAGGAGAGGACGTATTTGATGTCTGGATCTGGATTACTTCATAAACAGCTTTATTTAAACTGCTCAATCAGTTTGCTGGAATCTGCATCTCATCTCAGCCTAAAGCGAAAGAATCATTCCCATGAGCACCGGCTAACACGTTGACTCATCTCGCATAAACGAAGGACATTGCTAAAGTAATACAGTATGTGGTGAATATGACTAGTCCAAAGAAACCATAACCCAAAATAAATCCTGACAAAGAGCCGTAGTTACTCTGTTTCCTTTAACAGCACACATTTTTTCACCAATCAGCCAATCAAGACTGGATGACTAAAAAAACTATACCTGAAGATTATGATAACTGCCAGAACTGGTTAATAAAAGTGGTACAAAGTTGAACTTCAATGGTCTTTGAAGAGTTTTTTTGGTTATTTGTAGTGCTGTCAACCGATTAATCGTGATTAATCGCATTCAAAATAAAAGTTTTTTTTTCATAATATATGTTTGTGTACTGTGTATATTTATTATGTATAAATAAATACACACACATACATGTATATATTTATTAAAAAAAACTTTTGTATAAGTTTATATATTAAATATATTTATATATAATATAAATTATATGAATATAAATATATACATGTAAATACATCTAAATATTTTCAAAATATATACTGTATGTGTGTGTATTCATATATGCATAATAAATATACACAGAACACATACATATATTATGCAAACAAAAACTTTTATTTTTGGATGCGATTAATCACGATTAATCGTTTGACAGCACTAGTGAAAATAGAATTCTAACGAAGACAGTCAGAATTAAACCAGATTATTTTGGACAAAGTGAGGTAGAATGAGATAAGCGAGTGTTGCAAACCAGGTACCAACTTAAAAAAGCAAGCATGAGCATCACAGCACACAGCAGTGTTCGCTCGGGCAAGTGCTGACCATCAACAACTCTTTCAGTCCGACGGTTTCAGGCAGCTTACGCCGTCGTCAAGTGCCCCTGCTTTCAATAGCCTGTCCAGACAGAGTTCAGCTCTAAAAGCTGCCGCGATTAATCGCGATTAATCATTTGACAGCACTAGTTATTTGTGATTTTGGCTGTTTAAGAGTTACATCGAGTTTTTTTTAAGTGTGTACTAATTTTGTTCCATTTAAATGCAGAATGTAAGAAACTGCTTCACAGAAAAAACATCAAACTCTGCATACCTGTCATTTCTATTGGTGCCAGGGTAAGTTCTGCACATCCCTTGCCTGGTCTTTTGTTAAGTATTTAAGTTTATTTGATTACAATGACAGCTAGAGACTCTAACAGCGCATTTTCTCCCAAACTCAGTGCAGAGATGTGAAAAATGTGTACAGATTTAGTCTGGACCTGGGCTCAACTAACCTGTTGCTGAATATCTTTGTTTCAGTTGCGTTTACAGGGGAATTTCACCATCCTAAAACTACACGATGCCAGCTAAATATTTCCCAACTCTCGAAGTGCCCAAAAATCAATACCATTGATAAGTCACACATTCACTAAAATCCTCTTCTTCGTATATGCTAACATCAAACTGATATATATCATCAAACTGAATTAGTGTGTGTATTTTTGTGTGTTGTATGGTGTGTATCTCTCACACACACACACACACACACACACACCTCTGTAATACTCCACAACTGTTTCCAATCATTAGGTTCCTGCATGTCTAGGGCCGGTCGCCTCTGATTGCACGACACTGGATACGAGATCCCGTGAAGGGCAGAGGGAGGGCGATTTACACCCGTGGGCTAAAGGAGAGTCCTCTCCACCTTTCCCTGCTTCCTGTTCACTCACTTTTCTTTTCCTTTAATGATTTTTCTTTGTTCCCTGTTATCTTTAACAGCAACACATGGTCCCTGGTTCTCAGACTGAGATCACGGTGGAAAATGTGAAATAAGTGCATATTTGTTTTAAATACGTATTAATTACATAGTTATTAACTTTACTAACATATAAATAGTTATACATAAATTTAGTTATAAATATAGAAAAAAATATGTATATATATGCATGACCAACACAAAATTATGCAGACAATAACTTTATAAAACGTCTGTTTTTTTGTTGTTGTTGTTGTTTTGTTGTTGAAAAGATATTTACGTGCAGTATATTTAAATGTACTTGTGGTTAAGGCAATACATACTATGAAATCCAAAGAAGAGGCTACACCTAGGCCTGCGTATGATAACATCAGCAGCGGAATATCACAAGCTGGAAGTTGTGCTGAGTCGTATTTAGGTAAACTTGACAAGTCAGTGTTTACAATAAACATAGATCACATGAAATGAATACATTTGTCAATGGGAATATGAATAATATCTGTTCTTCTGCTAAAGTGTGTATAAGTGGAAACTCCAGAATCTTAAGAGGAGTTTCGCATTTGTGTTGTATTCTCAAAATGGCTATTATCTCACAAATTCTTGAGACAGCATGTTTTTTTATGCATTTAATTTTCATACCATTAACCTGGGGTTGAAATCGTTATTATTATTATTTTTTTCCCCATTTAAACCAATTGACATATGTTTGAAGTTACAAATTCCTATTGCTGAATACCTCGACAAATTTGGACAAATGAAATTGTTAGCATTTAGTCCATTAAAACTGAGTACAACATTTAGATCAGATTATTTCTGCAAATAATTATTAAATGGACAATAAAGTCATTAATATCTAGCACATTGTAAAAATATCCTCCCTCAGACAGTTATCACACTGATCTTATGATGTAGCCTATGTAAGAAAACAAACCCAACGAGTCCATAATCAATGAGCAAGTCATTTTTTCGTATTTGTGATAGAGAAGCGTGAACTTGCAGATCAACAACTTGGACTAAACCAGATCCATGTGCTCATATCAGCTACCATATTTCATTTATAACATTTCACTGACATACCTGTGGAGGGTTGCTCTGAGAAAAAGTAAAAAGGTCGGTGTTGGAAGGTCAGAGGTCAGCTTTAGGCAGGGTCAAGTCATGGCAGCAGGAGTCAAATGGCTGTTGCTGGTGAATTTGAAGCCATAGCTAGTAGACAGACAGCGATAGATTTAAAAATCAGAGTCACTTTCTCTGGGGCAGAATGCAGGTTCAGAGTTCAGAGGCTGGTTCGATCTGGAGGGTAGTATAGGGCTGTAGGGTCGGCAGGTAGGATCAGGAACGGGTGAACGTCTAGTGAGTGGCGGACATGGACCAAGCACCCTCCATCCTCCATACGGAGAAGGCATAGCTCAGCCTTTCGTGGGCCAGGTAGTTACAGCTGGCCAGCTTGGCATCCATCTCATCGCTCTGGAGAACCTGGTAGAGAAAGTCGATGTATCTCGAAGCCAGTTTGAGGATCTGAATCTTGCTCAGTTTGTCCGAAGGCAACGTGGGGATGATCTTCCGCAGCGAGGCGAAAGCATCGTTTAGGGACTGCGTGCGCTGCCGTTCCCGGACGTTAGCGATCACCCGTTGCGTGTGGAGGTCCTCGAACGGTTGCCCGGGCACAGGTGACACCGAGCTCACGATGGGCACTAGGGAGG
>NW_015647486.1:600659-602186 GCF_001515625.1 Sinocyclocheilus rhinocerous
GTGTGTATAAGTGGAAACTCCAGAATCTTAAGAGGAGTTTCGCATTTGTGTTGTATTCTCAAAATGGCTATTATCTCACAAATTCTTGAGACAGCATGTTTTTTTATGCATTTAATTTTCATACCATTAACCTGGGGTTGAAATCGTTATTATTATATTTTTTTTCCCCATTTAAACCAATTGACATATGTTTGAAGTTACAAATTCCTATTGCTGAATACCTCGACAAATTTGGACAAATGAAATTGTTAGCATTTAGTCCATTAAAACTGAGTACAACATTTAGATCAGATTATTTCTGCAAATAATTATTAAATGGACAATAAAGTCATTAATATCTAGCACATTGTAAAAATATCCTCCCTCAGACAGTTATCATAAAAGCAATCTGTCTTGTCTGTTTGTTTGTTTGTTTTTTGTCTTTTTTGTATCTTTCTGTTATACAATAAATAAATATACAAACAGTTTGCTTCTAATGCCTGAAGATCTTTAACCAGATATTGAGTCTATCATAAAGTCAAGATAAAAATTAGCACAATACTTGGAAAATTATTATGCACCATTGAACAAACTTTTCATTTATATATGTGCATTTATTTTATTTTATTCATTTTTTTGTTTTTGTTTCATTCTATTGAATTTGCTGTGTAAATGTGATTCTGAAACAGGTTAACTGTTCATCAGACCAATGGCATCAGTTCAGTGGGTGCGAGCTACTCCAGCTGGTTAAAGATCCAGCCACAAAAACAGGTTCTGTTCCAGAGCTACCCAAGCCACAATAAGGGCCAGGAGCCTGAAAAAAACCTTTAGGTGTTAATACCCTTACAGATTAGTATATTAATACAACATCCTCCATACGGAGAAGGCATAGCTCAGCCTTTCGTGGGCCAGGTAGTTACAGCTGGCCAGCTTGGCATCCATCTCATCGCTCTGGAGAACCTGGTAGAGAAAGTCGATGTATCTCGAAGCCAATTTGAGGATCTGAATCTTGCTCAGTTTGTCCGAAGGCAACGTGGGGATGATCTTCCGCAGCGAGGCGAAAGCATCGTTTAGGGACTGCGTGCGCTGCCGTTCCCGGACGTTAGCGATCACCCGTTGCGTGTGGAGGTCCTCGAACGGTTGCCCGGGCACAGGTGACACCGAGCTCACGATGGGCACTAGGGAGGCCGCAGAGGTCGATGAGGAAGGAGGAGAACTCCTCTTGGGCCGCTTGGGGCATGAGGGAGTGAGCGTAGCTGGGCCCTCCAGTGACGTCTTGTCGTCCTGTCCAGCTGGTTAAAGATCCAGCCACAAAAACAGGTTCTGTTCCAGAGCTGCCCAAGCCACAATAAGGGCCAGGAGCCTGAAAAAACCTGTAGGTGTTAATACCCTTACAGATTATTATATTATTAAAAGTAATATCTTAATTTGATGTTTGTTGTAACTGGGTACAGAGCATCCACGATCAGCGCTATTTAAAACAGCATACAGTACAACCTCTGTCTGTATGAATTCTGATATATATATATATATATATATATATATATA
>NW_015647486.1:602489-602911 GCF_001515625.1 Sinocyclocheilus rhinocerous
AAGCAAGTTTTAGTACAATGCGTTTACATAAGCATTTTTCAGGAAAAAAAGGGGTCAAAATGACGGGAACACAACATGAGGTTTAATAAAGCAGAAAGTAAAAATTAATGCACATGCGTGACAAGACTAAGAACATTCATAGTAAGACTTGAGACCAGATACGAGTCCCAAGATTACATTTTATGTACCTTATTACTCTATTATGAATACAAATGAGATCACATTGGATTAATATAATTTAAAATCTGTAGAAACACCTTGGCCTATCAGTATGTTTAGGTGGAACAAGAAACAATGTCAAAAATCTACTTTCATGGTCCGACAGTCTTTTATTTATTTATTTATTTAAAGGGGTCATCCGATGCCCATTTTCCACAAGTTGATATGATTCTTTAGGGTTTTAATGAAAAGTCTGTAACATA
>NW_015647486.1:603891-641802 GCF_001515625.1 Sinocyclocheilus rhinocerous
AAAAAAAAAACACTGGGTGGATCTTTATCATTATAGGGTGGTTGTGTACACACACTGCCAACACACATTTCAGTTCAAACAACTTGTAAAAGTGCATGTAGCATCCTACGACCCCTTTAAAAGTTTTAAAGCACTTTTTTAGCAGCTTTGGGGGAATTTATTTATTTTATTTTTAATTAATTAATTAATCTATTTATTTATTTATTTATCTTTTTTGAAAGTTAATTACTATTGTTAATAGTAGAGGACAATATATAATGGGAGAATAGGAAAAAAGAAAAAGCAATGGCACAAGTCGATTATTGACATTGCTAATATGAGCACCATGTCTTAATGTATTAAAGCATGTGCTCTAACTGCTAGGCTATGGCTCTAATATCATTAATTTGTGAATGGTGTTCACATTTATAGATGATTTTTTAAATATATATCATTAAATGTGCATGTACAGTGACCCTTTCCACACTGCTCCATTTTGTCACAAAGAGTTGGAGGCACTTTCACTGGCATTTTAGCTTGTTTAGATTTGCACCATGGTGGTCCCTGTCAAAATCAGCCTCCGGAGCAAATCCGATCACATGTCCCTCCCACACCGCGCACCTGCGTCTGATCAAGACATTATACACCACAACGTCACCGAAACTCTCTGACAGGAAATAAACAGCTTAGGGGTACCGGAGTTATGGAGAAACTATACGACGGCTGATATAAACAATGGTGCGCTGCGAGAGTTTTGGACAGCAGTAGATTAGAATTGGGTCAGTGATAGTAACACAGGATCCCCTGGTGAAAGTGGTACTGGAGTCCACAAGCCTCTTGAGTCTCTGCAAATCTCTGTCCTGAATATGACGACCAGGGCAGATAGAGGAACGGTAGCATGTGCATGCGGCACATTACGGGCACAATATCTAAAACCTTATCCAATGTTACAGCTGGTGATAACAGTTTACTCTTTATTCGTGTTATTGCTGTGTTATTTTGGCAACATTTTAGTATAGGGACCAATTCTCATTATTAACTCATTAGCATGCTGATTATTAACATATTGGCTGTTTATTAGTACTTATAAAGCACATATTCTGCATGACCATTTTCTACATCTCTAACCTAAACTTACCAACTACCTTCCTAACTATTAATAAGCAGCAAATTAGGAGTTTATTGAGGCAAAAGTTGTAGTTAATGGTTTGTTAATAGCGAGAACTGGACCTTAAAATAAAGTGTGACCGTTATTTGTATACATTTTAAATGGGCCAAAATATGTGTAATGTTATACACTGACACAACATAAACTTATCATTTCTTCAAAAGGAGTGTGTTCTAAAATGCATGGCGCAACACTTCATTTTTTTATGTATCTATATCTATTAATTTGTTCCAAATCACATTCAAATTCAATTCAAACATACAATGACATGACACCTCTTTTATGATGAGCATGGTTAATTCCTGTGTTAAAATTTATTTTGGTACTTTTTGGGGGAGGCATAAAGTTGATAAAAAAAATAAATTAAAAAAACCGTCAGCGTGATACAACTGTCCAAATATTATACAGAAGAAAAAAAAAAGGATCATTCTTGAGAAGAAAATGTAATTCTTACTTAATTACATACATTAGTTCTTAGTTTAATTAATTAATTCTTAGGTTTTTAAGTTCTTAGTTTAATTAATTAATTCTTAGGTTTTTTCTCTTTTTAGGTTTTTTTTCCCCCATGTGGTGTGATCAAAATGTAGAATAGAATAAAAACAAAACAGGAAATAATATTGTAGAGAAGATATGTCAGTGTTAATACGTTTTTAAAAATATCAGAACATTTGACAAAACAAAGTCAGTTCAGGTACTAAATTGTCATGTGGTGCAATGCCCCAGAAATTAGTGATATTTATGATATATATTAATAATTAATTATATTTGTTAAAAACTTTTTAAAAAACAGAAAAATATATATTTTTTATAAATAATAATAGGTAATTAATATGTGTGCACATGTATTCAAGGTGTAAGGAAAACATGTTAATTTTTACTTGATGGTTACACCACATGACATAAACTTTTATTTTAAAAATGACGTAAAAGTTTTTCAAAACCATATGAAACAAACAAAAATACAAAGAGTACATTTTTAACATTTGGTGCATGTTTTAAACTAGATTTGTAAGACTTTTCCTTGGTTTTTACATGGACACTCTCACTGACCCATATACAAACCATGTGTCTTCATGCATTTTTCTGCACAATCTTTCACATGCGCAAATGCATGCCAACCCTGAATTACCAGCACACACATATAAGACATCAACCAATGAATATACTGTAACAGAGTATATGATGCTACAAACAGGACAAGGAAAGAGAAACATGAAAGAGTGTGCAGGAAAAAGGAAGAAATGTTGGCAAGACGAGTGTGAACCAGAGAATCTGTGGCAGGTTTGGTTTTCTTAGACCTCTCACCTTGCGTGCTACCACGTTGTTGCCTCAGTAACGTGGAGGAATTTCTGACGGGGAAAAAACAAAAGGCCCGCTCTCAGAAAAAAAGAAAAAAGCGACTGAAAGGCTGAGAAAAAAAGCGAAGAGGGAAAAAGCAAAGCACTGGTCAAACAGAACCATATGGGAGAGTGTGGGGCTGGCTTTGATCTTGGCCCACCGCCTGATTGATGCTGCGCATTTCATTTCCTCGTCAAGGCCGTGACATAATGTTTCACTAACACTCGAGACCCCTCGCTCTCCTCCTCCAGCGCTCTTCTCTTTCCTCATCTCGATCCCCTCGTGCCTCTCATTCACCCTGTTGCCACCTCACCGTCGAACGTTCGGGGACGAAAAAGTTCGTGCCTCGCTAAACAACACGTCCGTCAACACGGCAAAACATTCCGGGCTTTGAAAGGACCATCAAACGCGACATGAGAGAAAGATGTGGTCGATACACGACCTGGGATGAGTCTTTCCATATCTGAAGGTGGACATCTGCGAGGCTTGTTTGATACGGCTGCGATGACCTCACTGTTGCTAGCGTGTGGAAAAAGCCGTGTCATAGATGAAAGACCATTGCAATCTGTGTTTGTGAGTTTGTTGCTACTACAATGACAATGCAGACATAACAAACGTCCTTGTTAAGCCTCTATAAATTAACGCTGGTATTAGAACATAATGGGATCAGATGAAAGTGCCAAACACTTGCAATGGCTTCGAAAATATCATTGTAGAGCCTTTGGCTGCATCGGATTTTTTTCATTTTGAACATTGATCTCCTAGCTGCGAGTTGCGAAAAACTATCAAAACTAGAGATGTTTTTGAAGATACCTTGGAAGGTGTCCAAGATATCCAAAAATGTTTCGAGAGATTTGACTGACAACTCTCGGAGGGATTGGCATGGTAATGTACATGACAATTTTATTGTGTTTGGTCTTGGCGGAATAGATCTGCTACGCTGCTGCTGCAAGTACAGAGACTTGCTACTGCCAACACATCCACAACATGCTGCTGTGAGCATGTAGGAAATACTGCTGTTGCACATAAAACATATATGAAATAACCCCCGTATAGCATACATGAATCACCCCATACCAGATCTATACAGGTGGAGCTGGGGAAGGTGGAGGGTTTCTGAAGAGCGCTGCAACTGCTGCAGCAAGGACTAGCTGAGTATTTAAATGTTGAGCAGCAAGCTCATTGGCTGCTGATACGAAAAGAACCAGTCAGCTGCACTATATGATAATGATGTCATTATGTCAGATTGAGTTTGACCTATTGGACAGAGTTTCATGCCAGAACTTTGGATTTTGGGGACCAATTCTCACTATTAACTAGGACTTTTACCTCAATAAACTCCTAATTTACTGCTTATTAATAGTTAGTGAGGAAGTTGTTAAGTTTAGATACTGGGTGAATTAAGGTAGGGTGACCATAAGTCCTCTTTTCCCCGGACATGTCCTCTTTTTGGACCTAAAAAAATGCGTCCGGTCGGGATTTCTAAACCGCCCAAAATGTCCGGGATTCGGCTTTTGCTTTCTACAATCGCCATTCATTGTGTGCGTTTTTTGTGTTAAAGCCCTGCGCGGGACTGTTTTCTTAATCCCACTCCCGCTGAATTTCTGGTCTGCTCCCGCAAACATTCTAATATTGAATGTAATTTTCGCGCATCAGGGAGCCGCTATCAATATGCTGAGTATTTAAATCACTTTGGATGAAGCTCGTGTTGGATGCAGGGTTGCCAAATCCGCATTTTTTTTGCACGGAATTGGGATTATTTTAAACAGTGGGTTAATTTTCATAAGTTACATTTGACTGAAATGCTTGTATTGAAACATTTTGCATTCTACCTATGATAAAACTGGTAGATGTTAAAGGGGTCATATGACGTTGCTACAGTGGTGGGCCGTCAGGGCCAGCAAAGCCTTCTCTGCTGGCCTAAACACTATCAGAATTACTGATTTAGTTTAATATATTTTTCCATGAATGTGTATTAAATTATTTCCAATAGTCTATCTGGAACTGTCCCACTTTATAGAAACAGCCTTTGTGCACTGACTCATTGTAGGCTACTCTGCAGGTTCAGGAAACAGTCCTCATCCTCCATAAAATGTGCTGCATTTGGGTTGAACTGTTCTGGAACAGTGTTGTAAATACAACTTAACCACTGATTTCTAGTTGTGTCCTCTTTTGGAAGACCAAACAAAGTAGTTTCGCTTTCACAACTCGGCTTCGGCCTAGAATTTTCATTTCAGTGCATCCCTAGTGGTGTTATGCAAATCTTCCTACACAGTGACGTAGACATGTGGGGGCGTGTTTAAATGAGGCGCTTTAGAAGTCTTAACTTTTATAAAGAATATCTCTTTGGGTTTGAGACTTTAGTCTTTGCAACTTTAGGTATCTTATCTATTCACGAACAGCTTGTAACACTCCAAAGAGAAAGGACATATGACCCCTTTAAGTCTTGTAAAGGATGACCACTGGTAGGAAGCCTTTTAGCTGTGTTTAAGATCAATCTGCATAACAGTGACTTTAGGAATGGAAATGACATGTTTTGAATTTTGATATTTGGGATATGGCCATTGCGCTGCTTTGGGGGGTACTTAACCCCCCTCAAACCCAACAAGCCACCCCCTCCCCTCCCCCGTCTGCATCCTTTTTTTTTTAAACTAAAATATGGTCACCCTAATTAAGGGATCTAAAATATGGCCAGAATAAGGCATTAATATGTCCTTTATGAGTACCAATAAACAGCCAATATGCTAGAAACAGGCATGCTAATAAGCAACTAGTTAATAGCAAGAATTGGTGCCTAAAGTGCTAAAGTGCAGAGTATAAGCAGATGAATTGGAGCATTATGTTTTCAATCAAAGTTACAAATGTGTTTTTCTTACACAATCCCAAAATGAAGGTAGTGACAATCTGTTGTCCTTCTTCTTGTCTTCCCTCAAGACTGACCTTCACTCACCTCTCTCCTCCACCTCCACACATCTGGGAGCTATTTCCTCCCCAAAGGACTCACTTCCTGTGGGCAGCCGCTTAACATGGAGGTGTTTCTGCAAGAGGTCATGGTGGGATCATAGAAAAAGGTGAGACTGATTCAGTTCCAGGTCATGAGAAACCTATGCCTGACCTCTACGGCAAGACAAAAAGGATGTTTTATTTTTAAAGCAAATGTGCAAAAATGAAATCCCATCATTATTTACTCACCCTCATGTCATTCCAAACCTGTTTGCTGTTATTTAGTCTGTGGAAAGTTTGAAGAATCTTCACAGACCTTTTAGTTGACAAAATCACCTAAGAACAATATGTGTGAATAACCCTTAGTTTGAAAGCATTTAGTTTGCATAAGTGTCCACTATCAAATCAGCGGTTGACAGAACATTTATTCGTATATCCATAAGAATACATAAATACTGACTTTTATGAAATGAAATATCCTAACACTTACTCTGATTCTGACCTCATATATTCTAAAAACAGCTTAAATTTTAGTCGAAATGCCAAAGGCATCATAAACTTGATCTTCATTAGCTGACCTAACATCAAAAAATGGAAGTCCCAAGGCACAGGCAAAGTTTTAAAGATCTAAACAGAACTGTAAATTCTGATGGATATTCCATAAATAGCTTTGGGCTTTTGTTCCGCACACGCGGAATTTCCTTAAATTCGTTTTGAAGCTGCGTCTCCAAAGGACCTTTTAATGTCAGCATGGGCATCTGGTTTCTGCCCGATTCAAGATGGGTTCTTTTCATTCATGTCTTATGTAAATGCTATTGAACAAAAATAACCGCCAGGCCGGAGGATTCTTCCAATAACCCCATCACACCATATGCCCGCTCTCATCTTTACTGCTCTTAATTCACATCACTAATGCATCACTTCAATCTTCCAGCAATGAGGCTGATGAGCACAACTGTGCCATAAACACAACATCTCAGCTAGCACAAGGCTAGAACAGAAGATTTATTCACATAAAAAACCGGTTCAGGTTTTTAACAAAATTATTGTATATGTAATATTGTATAATATAATAACAATATGGCATTTTGCAAATTACATTTTCTCTTAACATATGCAATGGAACTAGCACTAATTTAATAACTACCCAAAACTATCCAATCTGATATCCCCAAAACAGGGCTGTCAATTGAATGTTAATTTACAGTGATTAATTATATTTAACACATACACAAACATTAAAATGAGTGTAATTAATCATGTCAACTGACCCTGAAAATTCCATGAGGAATCCCACCATCAGAGCAATTAGTCTAAACAATGTTGCAGCCATCAGTTAAAAAAAATAAAAATAAAATAAAATCATGTATTCGCCCTCATGTTGTTCCAAACCTATATTGCTCGTATGCTTCTGTCAAACACAAAAGAAGATCATTTGAGAAATGTCTCAGTGTTTTTTGTCCATACAATGGAAGTCAATAGTAACCAACATCATTCAAAATATCTTCTTTTGTGTTCTGCAAAATCAAGTCATTTTGGATTTGGAAGGACGTGAGGGTGATTAAATGATGTCTTTGGGTGAACTATACCTTTACGTCCATTTTACAAACCTCTAATGACCAAGTCTGACATACAAGACACCATCAAACAGGCTAAACTACAAAGAATGAACGCAGCATTGTTTCCCTGGATGCATTGCTGCCTAGTGCACCTTTGTTTCAAATTTTTTTATTACAGCCTAATTAAATTTCAGAGGCAGAACTGTGTGGTAGGTTGTGGGGAAAGGCATGATCCGCTGGGCTCATGTTTGTTCCTGTGGGAGGAGGGGAGCCAGAAGTTGATTTAATAGCATTTCCACTTCAAAGTAGCCGTTATTGCTGGGTTAGGGTCCCCTATTACCTGCACAACCCACGGATGCTTTAACAAGCACTGAGGAAAGGAAAGGCCTCTTTGAATACTGAACCTCTGTTACAACTAGGTCTAAATGGGAATTACAATTCCATCCTTATTATAACTGTGGCTTATTCACACAAAACTTATTTGCTTTTTAAGTCATAGTAAAGACCTCCCAATGACTTGAAATTAAGCCAATGATATTTATTATTGACTAACCCTAATTCAGTGCCTATCCCTAAACAGAGTCTGTAGTTTAGTGTGTAGCTTTCCTCATTTGGTCCACAATATACTCACAATTTTCAGTTTTTACTTTGTGGGAACCTTTGGACACACATAATGAAGTCCACATCGAAAAACTGCGGTTTTGTTTTACTTTAAACCTGAAAATAAACCAAACATGAAGAAATATTTAGAAATCCTATGTGCATTTCTTTGCACAGACGAGCAGATGTTCTCGCTTCCACTGAAGCACAAGATGCTCGCTGGATCATTATCAAATCATGATTGTCAAGTTTTGTTCATGTCAACTTAAATACAGCTGTCATTACAGCAGAGGAGTCTCAAACCAAATACTAAGGTATTCTGAAATTCCAAATTCAACTTTACTTATTGTTACATTGATAATATAATTTTGTAAGAACTGTATTATTATTATTATTACATTTAAAATGAGTGCAAGGCATTTTCACAAGTGTTCTAAGACTTTTGGACCCCACATACAGAATTTCTTTCAGTCTTTATGTCATCCACTATAACAGTTCTAGTCATACAGAAAACAGCAGATTAAAGAGATATCGTTACAGAAAGAGTTAGTCTTTCAGTGTGTGTTGTAATGCATCAGATATGTGTTAGACCACAAGATGGCAGACATGCATGACACTGAGAACGGTGTTCTGCCTGGTGCCTTCGCTCCCAGCTGTTCCTTAACTCCCAATTCTGTGAAGAAAATGTACTAGGAATATACACCAATTTCAAAATGCTGATTGTTAATATGAAACAGGTTTAAAAAAAAAAAAATAAGGACCTTGGTAAAATGAATGAATATCAAATCAAAACAAATACAGATTCTGAGAAATCCAAAAACTAAACTATCTAAAATACAGCTTGTTATTTTGATAACTTGTATTCCACAGCAATAACAGTTTTGATTGATATGAATGTGAGTGGATGATAAAAAAGAAAATATTCCACTGAAACTCATTTCATTTTCATTTCAAACCGAGAGCGCATGTCAAATGGAAATTTGCATGATGCCTACAATTAAACCTGATGCACAGGTTTGCATAGGTAGATTTGCACTGATATACACTCTAAAAAATGCTGGGTTAAATATAACCCAGCGCTGGGTTAAAACAACCCAATAGCTGGGTTTGTCCCTTTTTAACCCAGCATTTTTTAGAGTGTACTGCTACGATAATGCTGCTTTTGTTCGTATCTAAAGGGCTTTGCTTAAAGATTCCCCGCAACATCTTCACATTCTTTTGAATGAGACAAGAAGACAGCAGTGAGAGGTTTTTTCTCTTTGATCACAACACCTGGACGTCTCCCACAAATCAAACGACAGCCGCTTACAAAAAAAGACTTCCGGTGAATTTGATTTAATATATATCCTACATATGGGATGCTTTTCCTGTGGGAGCTTCAGTTGTCTGACTCATCCTTAAAGGGGTCATATGATGCGATTTCAAGTTTTCCTTTCTCTTTGGAGTGTTACAAGCTGATTGTGCACAGATAAGATCCCTGAAGTTGCAAAGACTAAAGTCTCAAAACCAAAGAGATATTCTTTATCAAAGTTAAGACTCTGCCACAGTGGAGTCAGCTGTCTTAACCGTGGCTTGTGTACTGCAAACACATACCAGCTTCCTCACTGTGTCTGTCACGCGACTCTGTTCCCCAGAGTAAAGACATTGCTCTGTCTTTACATTTATTTTGAAAGATGAAGCTCGCGATTATGGAAAGGGGCGTTACATTTCTGACGCGTGCTTGCGGTGTTCGGCCAATCACAGTGCACTGGGTCAGCTGGCCAATCAGAGCGGACTGCGCTTGTCAAAGGAGGGGGCTTTGTAGAAAACGAAGCGTTTGAGAGAGGCGGGGCATATAGGACCTACAATAATGTACAGTATTTGAAAAATAATGTGTTTTTTGAACATTAAAGCATGTCAACATATTCTGTTACACCAAATACACAAAATAATGATCTTTAAAAAAGCATCATATGACCCCTTTAAGAGACACTTGAGCACTTTTCAGAGTTTGATAAAAGAGTCTCGAGATTTGCTCTAGACTTGTCATGCACTTACAGTCGACACTTGCCAACTTGAGTTGTTTCTGTGCCTTGTTCTGACAGGACTGATTGTGGTATAAAGTTCTGAGCAAATGTATTTATTCATCTTTACAAGACAATCTGATAGACACACAAGTATTTACTTTAAGATTATTAAGCTTTGGAATAAAAGTATTATGTTCCTCTGAATCTAATTTCTTCACCAAATAGGTTTCTAAATATTTCAACACAATCAGAAGTATTGGATTTCGATCCCCTCTCAAAGGGGCCATAGCGTGACTGTGTTAGACCACGTCATTTTCAGACAGTCATATCCTTTCCTTGACAAAAGTACCAAACTTTTCTGGTTAGCGCAACAGGATGAAGCACTCTCAAGGTTTCCAGATGTGGCACAAAGAGAGCCCCCACACGGAGGAATTAGTGTTTACTATAAACATGGAGAAGCATAGCACATGTTCTTTGTGAAAAGTTGCTTTCATTATTATTAATTTCCTCTGGTTTCCTTTTTCTGTCAATGACCATCTGAATGTCCACCATTAGGAACAGATTTGTTACGTGACAGCGTTGCTACCGTGTGTTTTGAGTTTGAGCTCCGTCAAGTTAATTCTTTGTCGTCTAATTTTCTATTTTAAAATCAATTTTATACACCATCAGAACATGATGTGCTTTTTAAAAAGCCTTATCAGCATGCATAGATACCCACAGTGTTTCATTTATCCAATTTTTCTTGTTTTGTCCGTAAACATAATGCCATTACTACAAAGCATTCTCACTGTGCCTTCAGAACCAATTGTATTTCTTGGCAATGTCGTCTTTACCTGGAATGTTGCAGCACAGGCTCAAAACAGGCTATACAAGTAACCGCTTCTCAAAGCCAACACGCAGAAGCGCTTTCATTCAGTACCTGTAGACATGTCTCAAAGCAAACCTGAGGAGCGTCTAGCTTTGGAGTTGAGCTGTGCAATCTGTTTGCAGCTGTACTGTGATCCCGTGGCCCTTCCGTGTGGACACAATTATTGCTTGGGTTGTATACAAAATGCTGCCAGCGCAGAAGATCCCAAGTCCCCAAAACGGTGCCCGGAATGCAGGGAAGAGTACGGCAGCCCGGAGACGCTTCCCAAGAACTTCAAGCTTAGCAGTATCGTGGATGGGTTCCTGGTGGCCACGACAGGTGGCGGACTGAGAGGAGGCCCTACAGTCCCATGTGACCAGTGCCTGGACAACCCTCTAGCTGCGGTGAAATTCTGCACACGCTGTGAAATGTCACTGTGCCCCAGCCATCTCAAAAAACACGAGGAACGGCACCGCTCGCTACACGTCTTAGTGGAGCTGCCCGCAGAACGGGATGGGAAGAGGTGCCCGGTGCACTTGAAGGTCACGGAGTACCTGTGTGCGCAGGAGCGACTGTTCCTCTGCTCCGACTGCTTGATGGAGGGCTCTCACCAGCACCACGAGGTGCAGACGTTCGAGGTGGCGAAGGAGGAAATGAAGAGAGTTCTTGAGGAACTGGGGAAGTCTGTGTCTGACAAGCTACAGATTACAGAAGCTCTGGTGAAAAGTGCCAGTGAAGGTCCTACGGACAAGGCCGAAGATAAACTGGTGGCCAGAGCAAACATACTGCTGGACAACATGACTTCGCTTATAAGTACATACAAGGTAAGAATGAGGTAAAATGATGCTACTAGTTCAGATTGATGTGTTCAGACAAAATGTGCATGATGTGGAAGCAGTCTCTTTTGGATTTAGTCAACCCAGGCTCATTGGAAATACGTGTTTAGCCGCTTTTCCACCGAAATTACCGTTTCCATCGCGGTCTAAAGTACCGTGAAGATTAGGCTAATAGTCTGGTGGCGTCGGTCTGCGCGCATTTCTCAACACCAAGTACACAAATTTCAGATTTGCATCCTCTGTAATTCGTACTTCACAAGTTCGAATCGGGAGTGTGAACTCCCGGGGACGGTACGACGCAAGTCCAGTAATTCTGCAAATGGAACAGCAGCGTACTTCATAACGTCAGTCAGCTCGCTTTGGCTACTGCAATTTTCCTCACTGTATTTACAATGAAACAAAATATTATATCAAACAGCACTGCCTCTTTTTATTTTCATTTTAACATATTAATAGATTAAAGGTGGGGTAAGTGATTTCTGGTAGCCAATGTTGATATTTCAAATCACCAAAACAAACACGCCCCTACCCCAAAAGGGTCTCGCCACTATTTTGATAGCTCCGCCCCACACATACATACACAACCCAGGCAACGATTATGGCAGAATCTGCTGTGCCAGCCGGCCGAGGGTATGATGTCATCAATAAGTGAAAGCAATGTGTGTTACTATGGTAATACAGTTCGAATGTGTTTTGGTAGTAGCCTACTGTGTGTTTTAACATTCATATATGTGTTTTAACAACATATATTAGTTATGTGAAAGAAAGCAAAACCAATGTTACTCACCTATCGAGAAGAAACAAAGCAACCTCGGCGTCTGATCGCAGGCCTTCCGCTCCTTGAGTTCTCTCCAGTGCTGGAAAGCTGATCCGATATTTACACGGGTCCTACTTCTTGCCTTATCGCAAGCCTTCTTTTGTTCTGCAGACGTTTTCCTCTTTTGTTTTTTATCTGTCATCTCTATCTTTCTGTCGTCGCTCAGCTCGGCTAATGTCTGTCCTGTGCACTGAGCGCTCTCTCGTCCCCATCATGAGTAGACACACTCCTTACTGCTGATTGGCTACAAGTTTGTTTTGGTACTAGGCCCGACTCAGTTTTCTAAAGTGTTTTTAAAAAAATTCATACCCCACCTTTGATGGAATAATAGAATAAAGACCAAAGATTACCTGTTAGATTTACCCAAAACAAATTATATCTCATGTTTAACCACTACAGAGACATCAGAGCCAGCGGCAAATGTCAGAAGGACTAGCTGAGTTGAGGCTGCTCTCAGTGGGATACATGAGCACTGAGCACCTGGTGATCGCGTGGAGCTCACGTCTCCAAAATCGGCGAAACACATTTTCAAATAGACGCTGTGTTTATAAATAAACAGCAGATTTGAGTTTTAAACAACTACATTCTCGCCTGAAATACTCTTAAAACTACATTTCATGACACAATAACAGTAATATATTTTTTTAAATATGCGAATAAATGGTGGTTGAAATACAATGCTGCGTGAACTCAACCATGTTCAGCGCCCAAGTCCCGCCCCCGAAAGTTCCTGACCTTTGAAAAAGTACTACCTCGCGAGCAGGGACTTTTTGAGGGCCAAATTTTTACCCGGTACTTTATTTAGATCCAGGTTCCTGCGGTAGAAACCGGCCCAAAGTCCCTATAGTTCCTGGGGAAAGTTCCCGATGGAAACGGGCTTTTAAAGGTGACATTTCATTAACACCGATACCTCACTGCATGGTTCGCGGCAGCTTCAAAGTGAAATGTCCAGTGAGTGGAGCTAAAACGCGCTTTCAATATGTGACCGTTACATGTTTTTATTACATTGGTACCTGCATTGCTTCAGGTACGTATTGCGTGGTTCAGACTTCAAATGTCTGGTGAGTGTCGCCAACAGTTAATGCTCTACCGTGTTGGAAAATGACATACCCCCTACACCAAACCCGACCCTAAACTTGACCAATATTGTTAACGAATGCAGAAGTCATATAAAAACGTATTCGCAACCGCGCTATATTAACTTCCTTATACACATGTTTGAGCTGTTTTGTTAAACCATAGTTTCACGGAATTCATACCGGAGTGCTTCACCTCGCTAATGCAACACTGTATCGCATGAGCTACCAAGCAAACCTACTACATTAGAAAACCCACACATATGAAGTTCAAAAGTATCGCTAACGTTCAAAAGTATCATTTTTCAAATGTCACAGCATGTAAACATGTTTTGAAGTCATAACACCATATTTCGCGATGAATTGTGCGAAATTATGCTTTCTTAATCGAAACTCTGGCCCTGTAAAACATACTTTGCGTGGAAAGGAATAAAAGTTGTCAGAGTTTGACAATTTCAACTGGAAACGGCAGCGATTTGTACGTATAGGTTTTTTGAGTTTTACAGAAATGTAGATTGAGGCACATATTTCCAATGAGCCTGGGTAGGTCTTAGTAGTCATGCCAAAGAAATGTCACCATCACTTATGTCAAGAGCAACAGATCTACACCAGTGCTGACGACATACAGTTATGTTGTGGTAAAGCACATTAACGCTGTTTATATGTGATGTTTTAAGAGTCGTATGAGCACCGTGATGAACGACGAGCTTCATGCTCGGGACAAAAGTTGGCAGGCCAATCTATGCGACTTGGAGGGTTGTCTACACCAGCTGCAGGAAGCCCAAAAGTGCACCGGTGAGGTTCTCTCTCAATCCTCAGAGTTGCTCTTCATCCAGAACTACCTCAACGTCGAAGCAAGGGTCCGACAGGCTGCTAACGTTACCATTCCTGCTCTACCTTCCCAAGAGTCTTCCCATGCCAAGCAGCTGCGCTCGATCCTACGTACAGACGCCTTCCATTCTGAGATGAGTCTTCTGTTGGAGTACCTCCATGGCATGATGAACCCTCTAGACCTGACCTTCAACCCAGCCACGGCCCATCCTAGCCTTCTGCTGTCCAACGATCTCAAAACAGTCAAGCAGTGTGCCGGAGTTAAGAGCAGCACCGCTGGAGATCAGAGCGAACGCTTCTTTACGGCCACTCAGGTCATGTGCACCCAGGGTTTCTCCACAGGAGTTCACATGTGGGCAGTGGAGGTTGGTCCTGGGTGTATGTGGTCTCTGGGACTGTGCTATAAAAACATCCCACGTAAAGGTGACCACAGCAGGCTGGGGCATAACACCAGTTCCTGGAGGTTGCAGTGGAAAAGCAAGAAGCTGACGGCGTGCTATGACTCGGCTAATGTGGCCACAGGTGAAGGGTTGGTCATGCCGCCAAAGAAGGTCGAAGTGACCCTGGATTACGAAGGAGGAACTATTGCATTCCACAGCTCAGGTCAAGGAGGGCGAAGGCAGCACCTTCATACATTTAGTGCCATGTTCAAGGACACAGTATACCCTGCGTTCGCGATCCA
This sequence comes from Sinocyclocheilus rhinocerous, assembly GCF_001515625.1. Classification (NCBI taxonomy): domain Eukaryota; kingdom Metazoa; phylum Chordata; class Actinopteri; order Cypriniformes; family Cyprinidae; genus Sinocyclocheilus; species Sinocyclocheilus rhinocerous. The sequence continues at coordinate 618,574 of NW_015647486.1, forward strand.
CTCTACTTCGGAGGAGTCATGGATAACCCTTCTGAGTGGAGTTTGACTGACACCAGCATGCTTTCATTTTCACTCTTGCTTCATTCTCTTTGTCCTTTTTACATTCTTTATGCATTATTATGCCTAAACATCTGCACTTGGAAAGAAACACCCTGGCACAATCATGTCATGCACATTTTATTTACTAAAGAAAAAATATTGTAACAACTTAGCAGTTCTTGATGTATAGTAAACATGTTGGTGTGATATTAAAGTCTTCATTTAACACGTTAAATAAATAAATATCAACAATTTTTACAATAATCAAGAAATGTAGTTACTAATACATTGGGAAATGGCTTGAAAATTTGAGAAGACAAATATGTGTCGCCTCAGTTTCAATGGGCATGATGCTTCTGGAACAGTCATATATACCAGAGCAAAGCAACCACAATTTCAAATTGACTTCTTTTAAACTGTGAATGAAATGTTTGCGCAACACCTACAAGTATTGGCATACAGCTAAAAACAGGAGAAACTGAATGGGTTTTGTTTAAATGTTAATTAAAGTCTAGTTTCTTTGGCCTTTTAAGAAAGTAGACTGTACATAGTGCGTTTTATCCAGAAGTCAGATCTTTCTGTCTCTGGGAAATAATCAAATTCAGATGCTCTTAAAGAGCATGAACAGTATCAGTGCTTTCGAGGTATGTCATAAGAGTTTTGCTTGTAGTTTCACTTGAACAAATGGTAATGCCAGTAAAAGTGACAGTAAAAGAATGCAAACTATGCATGCACATGATGAGTACATTAACACGCATGCTAACGAACAACATTCTTCAGGGGCATATGTGCTGTTTTGCAGATTAGATTAAGTTTTACTAAATATGCAAAAACACCTGCAGCAAAGTTCTCTGTGTATACCATGGTCTGTATATGCTTTCACACTGAACAGAAATAAAAGCAAATGTACATCAGCTTGTCCTGTAAAACAAGAAATACCTGTTCACACTTTCTTATCACTTCATTTAAATAGTTTTGACTCAAATCCGTCTGACCTGATATAATTCACCCCCAAAAAAAGTCTCTGTCTGCATTTTTTCTAAAGAACTTTGACAATAAATCTCAATATATGTAGAGGGTATGTTATACACTGACATTACTGGATGTACAAAATACACGCTGTGTTATGTATGAGCTGATTACTTGAGGTTCTTGAATTATTGCGATTCATTGCTTTATTACATGTTCAGGATTATTTAAACTCATTTGATCTGCCAAACCTACATCACTTGAATGGTTATAACTTGTAAACTTATTCTGTAAGATTTTTTTTTTCCATTTATTAATTGTCAACACATCTACAACAGCACCATATACTGGTTAGAGCCAGCTACATGTTCAGGATTATTTAAACTAATTTGATCTGCCAAACCTACATCACTTGAATGGCTATAACTTGTAAACTCATTCTGTAAGATTTTTTTTTTTCCGTTTAGTAATTGTCAACACATCTACAACAGCACCATGTACTGGTTACAGCCAGCTTGTTCTTAATCTGTATAAAATATCCTCACTTGCACACATGGTTATAGCATACATTTCAAATATTAAACTGAAACAATAATTAGTGCAAGTGTTTCTTTAACTTGTCCGTCAGGCTACATAACATGTTCAAAGACAGATATGACATAACAATGGTAATATAATAGATGGTAATAGCTGACTTGTTATCAGGCCTGATGTGCCATAAAGAAACGACGTTTTACAGTTAACCATTAACATCATACGACTTTAACCCTGAAAGACCGCGGAAGAGAACATCACCTCAGCGATACGAAGTTCTCATCCAAACGTAAGTGCATAAACTATTTCTTATGTGTGTGATCCAGTTTTGGATAAGTAACATTTTTGTGCTTTCTGATTTGTGTTATATACTGATAAAAGAGAAGTTAGTTCTGAGAAAAGTTTGTGTAGCATATTTGCAAATCCAAATTGGTTTGTTATTTTGTTATGTAATGTTAAGGCATTTTAAAGTGTGCCAGAAAAGTCCAAATATTTTAGGCCACAGTGTGTCATTGCTTTATTAAACTATTTGAAATATGTCATCTTGCCTTGTGTATTTTGTCATTTTTAAACAGACGCTAGAGAGGATAGTGGTGAAAATGAGTGACATAGATGACGATAGCGAAATATACTTTTCAGTTAAAGTGAGTATCAATTAAGGCAGTGGTTCCCAACTGAATTAAGGCATGTTGTTTCTAAATGGTCTAATTGACAACAATGTTGTGTCATTTACTAAATAATGCTCTTAATGTGATTTGTTATCAAAACTGCTGTTACTCACTCACGTATGGGGTTGTGTGTAGTTTTTGGGTCGTATGCAGGTGGCCCGTCCAGGTGGGATGCAGATTCTGACAGATGCCGTACAAGCCCTACAGGTGATAAAACCATAAATGTCACTCTACTGTAGTCATTAGAGATAGAGATATTATATAACTTGATCCTTTGTCCTGTGTCCCACCATTATTATCACTTTCCTTCCCTTTTAGGATCCAAACATAGAAAAGGATGAGAAAATGAAGAAAACTAAAGTACATCTGTTTCTGACCAAAAGTGCTATTGACATTCTAGAGCATAAAACTAAGGTGTGACGGAGGACTATGTACTCAAGCTCAGACAGTGATGTGTACGATGGAGAATAACCGTCATTCACTGTCTCCCTCTCGTTTTCTCAGTTCATGCTGTACTCCTGCGCTCTGCCCTCTGTTTCTTTCTGCGCAGTACATCCGACTCAGCCCAAAATACTCGGCTTTGTGGCCAGACACCCAGCGGCGGACATGTACCACTGCTACATCTTCCAGAGCAAGACGTTTGTGAGTTCTGGAAATCCTAGATGCATCACATTTGATATGCATGATGCTTTTAGTTCACTATTTACCTTTTACCTCACTATTTTCCATTTACATTCAAAATTGTGAAGCCCCTCTAGTTTTCAGAGCCTTCTTATTGTTCTGCTGCCTCCTCTGCCTGGGAGTCTATGGAAACCACTTGAACTGTTTTAAAGGCAAGTCAATAGCAAAAACGTTGGTCATACAAAGAAAATGTACTCGCAGTCGAGTCCAAAAGAGTCAATTCCTCCATTTTTGAATAGTCTTGATGTTTACTTTTCCCTCTGTAAAATTGGGTACCGGCAACAGCTAGGTAATGACGCTGACCCTGTTTTGATGTAAAGTAAATGGAGATGAGGAATCAATTGACCCTTTGCCAGGAGATTGATTGACAGCCAATCTGACCAATCGTAACACCGAATCTGCCATTTTGTCCGACAAATAAATCACACTGGAGAGTAGATTAACGTCAGTGGAATTTAACTTGGAAAAACTGTGTGTATATAGACGTCTTTCTGCGGTTGAAACAAGATACCCTCTGATGTTCATTCATGTTTATTTCAAGCTATAACTAGTGAAGAGGAAGAGATTATCAGTTCACGTGCCGGCCGCTTTAACTGAGTGATCTGTCACGACACATTAAAGAGCCACAAAACGGTATTTATTGTTTGAATTTCTTACACAAATTACAAAATTTGAAAGCTGAGACCATGTTTCACAACAGAAGTAACCTGCTCTGTTTTGTCTGTCGGCGTATTGTCAGTTTCCTCTTTGCTCCGCAATGTTTTTTGACTGTGTGGGAACATGATGTGTGGCATGAGAGCACAATGGCTTGTCGGACACAGTAACTAAGGGGGGCGGGTCTTAGCGAAGGGTCAATTCCATTGATTCTCTTGAGTGGCATTTCTATACCGAGTGAAATGACTTGCCTTGGTAATGCTGCAGGGCAGCTATTTTCTATGTAGGCAATAGACTCACAAGTACAGCTCCATCTCCTTGAACAGGGACAGACTGTAAATCTCTAAAAGTGTTTGTCAAGTTTAATAATAGCAATAAAGATGGCAATAATAGAATCATAAAGTGCTGTTTTTAACTCAAAGTAACCTACATTGCATTCAAGGTGCACATTTTATATTGAACACCATGACCCTGGTGTTGCTAGTGCATGCTTTATTGTTTGAGCTATGATAAAGCAGGCTAGACTTACCTTCCTATTACAAGCCACTATATTCTCCCATTTGTGTTCCTACACTACTTTCCAAAAGATTGGGGTCAGTAAAATTGTAAAAAAAAATAAAAATAAATAATAATAATAAGTGTATCATTTAGCAAGGATGCATTAAATGACAGAACTTCTATTTCAAATAAGTTCTTTTGAACTTTCTATTCATCAAAGTCTCCACAAAAATATGAAGCAGCACAGCTGTTTTCAACATTGATAATAATCAAAAAAGTTTCTTCAGCAGCAAATCAGCATATTAGAATGATTTCTGAAGGATCATGTGACACTGAAGACTGGAATAATGATGCTGAAAATTCAGCTTTGATCACAGGAATAAATTACATTTGACAATATATTAAAACAGAAAAAAGTTCTTATTAATTGTAATAATATTTCACAATATTACTGAATTACTGTATTTTTAATCAAATAAATGCAGACTTGGTCAGCATGATAAACTTTTTTCAAAGCACATTTAAAAAAAAACTTACAGACCCCAAACTTTTGAGTGGTTCAACCCCCCACAAAAAAACTATCTCTGGTTTGAAAAGTCTTCTTCTTCTCCACAATTTCCTGCAATTAATTCAGATCCCTGAAAGAAAAGATAATTCACATCCATTCAATCTTTGTTTTGATATCAGCCTTACAGTATTTACACTACGTATTTGTTGTTTTATAAACTTCATTAGTACGTTTTAATATGAATTGTTTCCTTAATTGTAATTGCTTTTATTAATAAAGTTAGAAAATCTCTCATAAACTTACATTGCTACAATACAATACAATACAATACAAGTTTATTTATATAACAACCGGTGTTGACCAAAGTGCTTTAAAAAAGCTAAAAGAAAACAGACGATAAAAATACATAAAATGGTAGAGGAACAATAAAAATAAAAACCTATGGAATGAGATAAAATAGAGGAGAAAAGCTTACAGTCAGTAATTAGTAGGGACAGGCATAAAATCATCAAATGTAAAAATGAGAAAGAGAGCAGCAGACGGCGTGCCACACACAACGGCACCTTGCATAAACATTGTTGCAATGTTAAATCTTACCTTCAAATCTTTTTCGAGTTGATCTGCGTTGTTTTTCTTTCTGTCAGTCCCATCTGCTGGTGTCTATCATTGGTGACACCTTTCGGGCTTATAAGCAGGATGAAAGTCTGCAAGGCGACCGTGACCTGGTGGTGGAGGCCCTGAGACACAAGGTAACTGTCATCATTCAGAACACATGACAGAAACACCTGAAGCTCAGCACACACATTTACTGCGGCTTAACACCACATGACACGATGAAGTGGCACACAATCAAAGCATCTCTTTACTGTACAGTTTAATATGAGTTATATTTGGAGTGACTGGAGAATAGAAAACTAAACTATACTGAACAAAATTATAAATGCAACACTTTTGTTTTTGCCCCCCATTTTTCATGATCTGAACTCAAAGATCTAAGACTTTTTCTATGTACACAAAAGGCCTATTTCTCTCAAATATTGTTCACAAATCTGTCTAAATTATTAACTTGTACCTGCAAACAGCGACTCACACAGTCATAATAAAACGCTAAAAGATGGCTACAAGGCGCACATGATGAGTCATGACCCAAGCTGTTGACCATTACTGCTTTGTCCAGTCGTGCAAACGTAAAGGTTGTCTTTTTTAAAAAAGAGAATCTCCGAGAGACATTAGGTTGGACTTGGTTAGAACACGTTGACTTTGATTGAAGAGTGTCTGTTTAAATGCCTAACTCATCTAATATCTCCCTCTGCTGTTCAGAATAAGGTACTGGAGCGAGAGAATGCCCAGCTGAAGAGGAGACTGCAAGCCAATGGAGAAGTGGGTTATGTGTCAGGCTATGAACCTACAGTAATGCCACAAAACACATACAAAAGCATGTTTAACCACACACGCACAGAAGCACACACTTATCTGAAGTGTATCCTGTATTTGATCAATGTACTGCTGAAGAGAATAATTCAGTCAACAATCAAAATCATTTACTCACCCATACATCTTTCTGAACCTGCATGACTTCCTTTCTTCTGCAGAACACTAATGTATATTTTGAAGACACTTTTTCTTAGTGACCAGAATGAAGAATATGAAGTCTTTTCATTCTCTTCCTTTAAGAGACTTTCTTATCTAGATAAGAAAATGATAACACTTTAATGTAAGAAAGCATTTTGTGTACACCTACATTTGTAATATTGAGTATACAGTATTGAATTCATCACAAGCAGCACTGGTGCTTGTGATGAACACAGATATTTATCTTGCAGAACGCTGGTGGAGACCAGGGCATTTATGAAAATGAGTCTGATCTTGATCAAATTTCATCTCGATCAGGACAGGGTATGTACACAACACACAACATCATCCATATATATATATATATATATATATAAATATATATATATATATTCATATCCTTGTGAGGACTTATTGTTCCCGCTGTTTGTAATGGTTTGTACCTTAACTGTAGAATTTAGACATTATTTACTCTGAATGTATGAAATGTTGTTCATGTGTGAGAGGAATCCCACCATGTTTTGTCATGGTTTTGCTCGTCTTTTCAAGAAATTCATCACCATAAGTTGGCATTGCTAAGATGTTGGTGTTGGTGATATGCAGCCAGGCTTTTGATTTGTCTCATTTTTTTCCAGTGAGATTCTTTTCTGAAGATGACAAGACTCCTTTGCACAGGAACTTCTAAGAGGAAACAAGTCAGATAAATGTTCAAGAAACGATACTGACTCCTAAAATACCACCAACATCTCCAGCAGATGTGATTAACACTGAGCTCCTTTAGACACTTCAACATATTCCTAAGAACATCAAAAAAAACATAATTATTAAAAAAAGGTGATATTTAAGAATCTGAAAGATCTGTAAACAAACATGTATGTTTTTTGTTGGTATAAGGCAGTTGTTTCTAACTCAATCACATGACTTTTTATCCTGCTGACAGCTAGCATTGGTTTACAGTAGGCGTGTGTAACCTCACATAATCATATTAATGCAATATGTACTTTAATTGCTATAATTCTATTGCAAAGCCATTAAAATCATTAATACTGAGGTGGGCTACAGAGTAATATTGTACATTACATTTGAAGTAGCTACTTTTTTTAATGTGGGAATGACAAAAACGTTTAGCTAACTGAACATCTTCTTAACATTAGATTAAGTGGAAGCTAACTTAATACTGTATTTTGTATATAATGCATATTTTTCCAGAAAAATATACAATAATTGGTGGCGTGAGAGATATATGAAGTGTATTTTGTTCATGGTTATGTTAATGGAGTGCTAACTTTAACTGTGAACCTCTTGTCACCTCACCTGAATAACGTGTTCGTACATTGTGGGAAGCAGTTTTATGTGACTGCGGAGTACACACATTAAAATAGTTTATTGTTCATATATATCTTTCTGTTAATCTTATACAATTGGTAAAGTATGGCTACGGTACCCCACTATCGGTGAAGTATAAGGTAGGTGTATAAGTTAGTACTACACTGAAGCTGATGAATGCGCGTCTTAAGACTTTTAGAACCGCACAACTGATTCAGTTGAATGAACGAGACATTTATGATTCATACCGGCTGATAAGATAAACAATTTAAAAGACCAATTTTTCCTGATAGGTCTGGGGAAAAGGGGATTCAAGTCTCTGATCCATTGCATCAGTAGATGGCGGTAATGCTCAATTTGTGATTGCGAGCCGCGAATAAAAAAAACGAGTAAGAAGAAGAAGAAAAGACCAATTTTTTCCCATTTGGAACCTGCTTGCTTTGTCCGCCAGAGATATACAAACATGACTGAAATTCCTGAAACATGACCCACTATTAGTGGTAGTTTCACTGCTTCATCAATAAAATAACGTTGTTACTGAAAAGCTGCATGAACCTTTTGGAAGGATTCGAAAATCATTGAAAGGATTCGTTTAATTGAAAATATAATATATTAAATGCAATTAAAAATCATCAAATACCGTTAAAAATGACGTGCCTGTTATGTGATCTTTTATTAATTTGCAGGGCTTGTTTTGTTTGTTTTATGGAGGCTTGTTTAATAAGTGCCAATAAGAGACTTTTAACTACTGGGTCATTCCATGAAATCGGTGCCTTTTCCACTGGGACAAAATTGAAAAATAAAATAAGTTTAATCAATATTTTTTAAATATCCATGAAATTGAGACCCCTTAAAATGACAAGAAATTATATTGTGCCATCTCAGGCAATGTAATTTATTATTTTATGACTATTTTTCTACCTCATGTTTTGGTATTTTTGTCAACCCTGTTACCGACACAAGCATTACTAGATACTATAGTTTAATTAGAACTCATATGCCACTGAATGATATAAGCATTAGCTCAATAATATACCGAGGGTGACCTTTAAAATGTTTTAATTTTACACAGACAATCTTTAAAAACAAGGTCAACCCTAATCAATATCATCCCTGTTACCCACATGTCAAAACCTGTTACTCTAAAAAGTAACAGATTGACAGTAACAGGTTTGACGATTTCAAACAAATTTGCTAATTGATAGCTAATAGTCAAGTTCACAAAAGCACATATTGTACACTTTGAAAGAATTTTACTTGTAGGTATTGATTATATTAAATGTAAGAAACAATTGTTTAAATTTACATTTTAAAAATTGTAACAGGTAGTCATTGCATGATTAACAAACGTTGGTTTTCACGAGACTCACCGGCGCATGCGCAACACTGACCTCATACGTCATCCGCCCGGAGCTGCTTCCGTGTACAACTGTGAGCGCAAGAACATTATAGAAGCGAGAAAGAAACAAGCTTGTGTTTTAAGTGTAGGAATCCTGGTTGACAGATGATGTAACCTCCTAGAAGTGATGTCACTTGAATGTACATTATTTTACAAGGGATTTTTGATGAGGGTAACGGCTGACATGAAATCAGGGGACACCAATAAAATGATTTATATAATATAGAAAATTGCATACTTATGCCAAAAACAATGCATAACAATGAGACTATATTTAGAAGAATATGCAAATGTGATTTTGATATCATTTTGCCTTCAATTTGCAAATTAAATGTCCTTAAAAATTTTAAATCATAGTGAGGGACAGGCCAAAAACCTTACACCCTTACCAGCATAAATGCTATTTAAATTATTTAAAATAATATTTAATTGACTTTTTTTAATGTAATATTGATGAAAGCATACATAGTATTGTTATGCTTTTAAATTGCACATTTATTTGTTGTTATTGTTAAGCCCGGCTCACACTGTGCGATTTTGGCCACGATTTGGTCGTCTGAGACAAATTTGGAAAATCCTAAAAGATCCTAGGCTAAAATCTGTAGTCTTTGATCGCTGGTTTGACATGTTCACCGACAGCCGATTAATGGCCATTGCGATTAAATTTGACCTCTGACGAAATTCTGGCAGGACTTAAAGGGTTAGTTCACCCAAAAATGAAAATGTTGTCATTAATTGCAAAAGCAAAAAAAAGAATTACTTTATTCAACAATTTGTCTTCTCCGCGGTAAAATAATCCATGTGACATCGGGGGTTCAACTGTAATTTTAAGATAGGAGAATACTTTTTGGGCGCAAAAGCAAAAAAAAAAAAACGACGTCATGCAGATACATTGTTTACGTTCAGATCAAAGCGCAAACAACGTAGAAAACATATCCACGTGACGCAGCTGACACAGAACAGCATACACTGTTTACGTTCAGTGGATAGTCTCCAAAATGGCGCCAGGGTGACACGGAGGAGACGAATTGTTGAATAAAGTCGTTTTTTTTTTCTTTTGTGCACAAAAAGTATTCTCGTAGCTTCGTAAAATTACGATTGAACCCGTCACATGGACTACTTTACCGATGTCCTTACTACGTTTCTGGACCTTGATCGTGTAAGGACCCTTGCTGTCTATGGGAGGGTCAGAGATCTCTCAGAATTAATAAAAAATATCTTAATTTGTGTTCTGAAGCTGAACGGAGGTCTTACGGGTTTAGAACGACATGAGTGTGAGTAATTAATGACAGAATTTTCATTTTTGGGTGAACTATCCCTTTAAGGACTTTTAAAAATCGCACAGTGTGAGCCCGCGCAAATCACGTGACTTTGGCAGTTGATACACGCTCCGAAACACTTGTTCGAAACAAACAATTCTCAAAGGTTTTGAAGCTTCACGAAGCAAGACTTTGAAAACAGCCATCACTAGAAAATAGCTTCGTTACTTTTAGCGACGCTACTACCCTTTATTGTTTGTTCAATAAGTAGCCGAAGGCCCGAAGCTTATTTTCCGATTATGACACGCTGATCGTATCCACCTTTTTCTTGTCGTAAAAATGGGCCATTTGTAAATTCTATGGGTCTGGCTTCCGGTTTCATCTGAGTCCACTCCATCCAGCTATTTTTAGCTGAACAAAACAGTTAGTTTTGCTGCTTGATATTGAAAGTTTGTGTGTCTTATCATATTATTTTAATGTATTATCTTAATTATGAACACACTGGTTTGTAGTGCAAACAGTTTTACCGTTTACTGCACGTTGTTATTCTCCTCGTTATTTACCTATAGACGGTTTCATCGAACGCACGCGCGTTGCCATGGTCACGCGTCTGGCCCTAAGTTAACTTCCGGTCTGTGTTTGTTTATCGGTCAGACTCACTGTATATAATAATTATAATTATATTATAATATATTATTATAATTATATAATATTATATAGTCATTATATATGGATCAGTGGTCTCACTAGTAATATGGCGCGTTTTATTTTAGGTGCACCATCAGTGGACCAATGCCATCCAGATTATGTTCCATCAATATTCGCACACAAAAACACCACTGATGGTTCACAGAAGTTGGAGCGATACCAGAGGAGTCAGAGGAGATCATCTGTGGTTGAGCCCATGGATTCACCTTCCTTAGAGGTCACACAGGCTGACCCTGAAGAAGGATGCACTGCTGTGGGTTCAGATCTGTCAATGGCAGACATTGACCAGCTACAGAATGAAAACATTGAATTAAAAAGAAAAATGTCTTCACTGGAGAAGAAACTGGAATCTCAAGAAAATGAGATTTACATTTTTATCAAAAGTCTGGGGTGGTCGTGCTAGCGACAAAGTTATAACAAAAAATTCTGGGTTGATTGACCTTCTTGAACAAGGAGACCATGTAATGAATTCCAATTAAAGAGCTCTCTGATTCAATTTTTACTAGTCATATGTCTCCATTGACTTCCATTAATTGATCATTACTGAGCTCTAGCTCAGAATTTTTACTAGTAACAATTCCAATTAGAGAGCTCTCTAAATCAATTTTTACTAGTAACAATTCCAATTAGAGAGCTCTCTAAATAAATTTTTACTAGTAACAATTCCAATTAGAGAGCTCTCTAAATTAATTTTTACTAGTAACAATTCCAATTAGAGAGCGCTCTAAATTAATTTTTACTAGTAATAATTCCAATTAGAGAGCTCTCTAAATAAAATGAGACGGCAAGCATGGATAACCGCTGTGCGAAGAGAGGCTCGGCTGCCAGGCAAGAATTCAAGAATCTGTAACACTCACTTCGTTACAGGTAACAAACTCATGATAAGCGACAGATATTAGCTGGCTGACCAGTTACAAGCCTGCAATAGTTATGAATTATCTACATTTATTGGTACACACGTAGATAACATTGTATACATTAATTTTACACATTAACGTTACCTCAATGTAGTAGTTGATTCGCTTTAGCTACGATTTGAACTATAACACAGTATTTTAACAGTCGCCTTTGGCTTGCTCCCTGGGGACATAAATACAATAACGCATAGCTTTTCTAATGAAGCTTTAAATGAATTACTAAATAAGTACTTTTACTACATTTTCACTGACGAATTTACTACATTATCACTGATACATTTTATCTGTAAAGCTTCTTTGTAACAATGCATTACTCGCATCATATGACCCCTTTAAGTAATGAACCGGAAGTCTCACCCATAGGCTTACTTCCGCGTTGAAGAAAAAGGTGGATATTATCCCTTATGCAGTTGATCTCCAGAGCGGCAGATGGCAGTAGAGAGTCGAGCTATTGATCACTGACTTCAGAGCAGAGACGGAGAGAGACACAAACACAAACAAATGACCCTCAGCGGACTGAGAGGAGTCAAACCGCAGCAGCGCTGATATCTGTGTGTGTACAGCTTAAAGGTAAGCGATGCTTTTTCTGTCTCACGAGCTTGACCTCAAACTGACAAGTAATCAAAATGTAACGTTTCCAAACGCAAGCTCATTGAAACTATATTTTCCTAATGCATGCCGGTAGTTTGACAACGTGTAACGTTACAGTTGAATAAAGTTGCTACAGTCAGCTGAACATATAATAGACTGGGCTGAACCAGACAAGTTGTTTATTATATATATATATATATAGAGAGAGAGAGAGAGAGCTGGTTGGTTTACATTGTAGTCTTTTACTGAATACAAATGACGTGATGAAAAATGCAAGTTAGTCAGTAATGTAATCTAGATTACTCATTTTATGTAATGTATTCTGACTACTTTTGGACTACTTTTGGATTACTTGTATACAGTGTTGGGAAGGTTACTTTGGAAATGTAATCGGTTACAGATTACATAAACTACCCTACTTAAAATGTATTAAGTAGTGTAACTATTTTTATTTATTTATTAAAGTAATGTAACTGATTACATTTGGTTACTTTTTGATTACTTTTATACATTTATATAATCGCATTAACATTTAAAGCAGGTAGGGTTAATCTTACAGCAGTACTCAACACTGATTACTGTCAGACTTTCAGAATCCTTCACCGCTTGAATTAAGATTATCGTAATTGAATTTTAAAGCACAGCCACCACAAAATCAGACTTTAGCGGCTCTTCTTACTTTGAGATCGTTCTGAGGGTAAATACCGATTTAAAATCATAACAAGAAATAGTTTAATAGCTATGGTACTGTTTGGAAAAAAAACAGTTAATCTTAAAAAATAAAGCATATATACATAAAACAGGTATCGAGTAAGCATGTGTCCTATTCGGTGTCCTAAACTCCTGAAACATTGGTGTCTCATATATATTTTAGAGCAGTCAGTGCATTTTGGGAAAGAAATCAATTAAATCTGTATGTGTGTGAAAAATTCAGATGTAACCTCCTTTGTAATCGTTAACATTTTCAGAAGTAACTATAATGTAATTACACTTTTGTTCTCAGTAACTGATTACAATTACATTTATTTTGGGTAACACTTTATTTTAAGGTGTCCTTGTTACACGTTACATGTTCTTACTATTATAATAACAATAAATTATGCATAATTACATGCAAGTAACCCTAAGCCAAACCCTAATCCTAACCCTAAACATATAGTAAGTACAATTAATATTGCTCAGCACTTAAATGTATAATTGCACTGTAACAAGGACACCTTAAAATGTAATTCTGTTACATGTAAGTAGTTACTTCCCAACACTGCTTGTATATACAGTGGGTACGGAAAGTATTCAGACCCCCTTAAATTTTTCACTCTTTGTTATATTGCAGCCATTTGCTAAAATCATTTAAGTAACTTTTTTTTCCTCATTAATGTACACACAGCACCCCATATTGACAGAAAAACACAGAATTGTTGACATCTTTGCAGATTTATTAAAAAAGAAAAACTGAAAAATGCTCAGTATTTAGTAGAAGCACCCTTTTGATCTAATACAGCCATGAGTCTTTTTGGGAAAGATGCAACAAGTTATTCACACCTGGATTTGGGGATCCTCCGCCATTCCTCCTTGCAGATCCTCTCCAGTTCTATCAGGTTGGATGGTAAACGTTGGTGGACAGCCATTTTTAGGTCTCTCCAGAGATGCTCAACTGGGTTTAAGTCAGGGCTCTGGCTGGCCCATTCAAGAACAGTCACAGAGTTGTTGTGAAGCCACTCCTTCGTTATTTTAGCTGTGTGCTTAGGGTCATTGTCTTGTTGGAAGGTAAACCTTAGTTCCAGTCTGAGGTCCTGAGCACTCTGGAGAAGGTTTTCGTCCAGGATATCCCTGTACTTGGCCGCATTCATCTTTCCCTCGATTGCAACCAGTCGTCCTGTCCCTGCAGCTGAAAAACACCCCCACAGCATGATGCTGCCACCACCATGCTTCACTGTTGGGACTGTATTGGACAGGTGCCTGGTTTTCTCCACACATACCGCTTAGAATTAAGGCCAAGAAAAATTTAAGGGGGTCTGAATACTTTCCGTACCCACTGTATGCACTCACTGGCTCCTGTTCATCTGTCTGTAGTCGCTGGTATCAGGCTGGAGTTGGTTTGTGCTTCTCATGGGTGCATCTGTGTGCCGGCACGGCCGCTCGCTCCTGCCCCGTCACAGCAGGCCTGGTCACAAGGGCTCTCTGATGGGTGGGGATGACTCTCTAGACGGTCTGGACAGACAGGAGGACATCGCCCAGTTCCCATATGTGGAGTTCACAGGCCGAGATAGCATCACCTGTCCTACCTGCCAGGGGTCCGGACGCATCCCATCAGGTGCGGATGTTAAAAAGCACACATCTTACATTTGAGTGTAATGAAAGTAAGGATCTCGTGAAAGCATGTCCAGGTCGCATTTCAACTTGAAAACCAGACGAAAGAAGTTTTATGCACAAAGTCAATGATCCCAGTATTATAATGACTTTTATTATAATCACTCAATATTAGGAAAAACTTTTACACTGTGACTGATGAGCTTTTTTTCCCAATATTTTTTTGTAATGCATCTGCACAATTTATTCTATTGTTATTATTATTAGTGCTGTCAAACGATTAATTGCAATTAATCGCATCCAAAATAAAGGTTTTTATTTACATAATATATGTGTGTGTACTCTGTATATTTATTATGTGTTACAGGTCCCTGTAAGCAGTAATCAACTTAGCAGTAAATGAGAGAGACAAGAGTTAGTGGTTGCTTTCACGGTCCTCTTTGTTGTCTTTTAATACACATACACATTTGTATTTCAGAGTCAGTAAGACACGTTGAATCACAAAATGATAAACATGTTGGAAAAAAGTAATACACACTGTATAGATGCTTAAATCAAATCACAATAAATAAATAAACAAATAACGATATGAAACCTTAACCATATGTACAGAAATGCTCTAATTCTTATACAAAACTGGCTGAATTAGTGTCTCAGGTATGTAGTTCAAGTAAATAATACACATAAATTACTCAGGTGAATACATGAATAAACTTCTATATGACATAAGCATCTTAAAATTATTAATAAAATGAATAATCAGTTGAAACAAATTATTTGTACATTAAAGCATGTAAATTACAGTTTGATATGACATTTAATTAATTTAACTAACCTTAGCAGTAAATGAGAGAGACACGAGTTAGTGGTTGCTTTCACGGTCCTCTGTAAATGTATATGTAAATATTAATATTAATATGTATATATATATACTCTGTGTGTGTATTTATATATACATAATATATGTATGTGTACTGTGTATATTTATTATGTAAATAAAAACTTTTATTTTGGATGCGATTAATCGCGATTAATCGTTTGACAGCACTAATTATTATATTTACGTTGTATTTCCCATTAATGTCAGTGGTAATTCTTGATGAATTCTCATTTCTGAAGAACTAGGTTCCTTGCTTTAGTGAAGGGATATCCAAATATTAAAGTCTTTACTTTTCTGAAACAATTTTACACAATGATCACATCCATTATAAGGTGTTGTGTAAAAGCAACCAGTCGCTAGATAATCTGTGCTATTGATTGAGGTCATGAGGTTGTGTAGATGACCACATGCACTTTGGTGTGATTCTACATGTTATCTGAACTTCTGATTGAATCAATTTATTTTTCTCTCTCTTTCAGGGCAGATGAATGAGTTAGTTGCTCTGATCCCCTACAGCGATCAAAGGTTACAGCCAAGGAGAACGTAAGTTATCACACACAGGCCATTTTCTATTGGAAACAGCATTGATGTTCATTTTCGATGTTTGTAATCGGGATAGTTCACCTAAAAATGAAAATTATGTCATCTGCACACCATCAAGTTGTTCCAAACCGGAATGTGAGTTTCTGTTGAAAACAAAAGAAGATATTTTCAAACCAAAGAGTTGACTTCCATAGTATGGAAACAAAATATTATGGAAGTCATTGGGGACCAGAAAGTGTTTGGTTACCCACATTATTCAAAATATTTTGTGTGTGTGTGTGTCTTCAGAAGACTCAGCAAACTTTTGCTTTGTTTTGCTTTGCTTTGTTTTTTACAGAGCTCTCTGAACTTCACCAACTCTAATTTCTTCACGATGTGGGTGGACAGCGTGAGCTGCCAGGTGCTCTACATGAAGACAGTCATCGGATCTCAACAGCTAGACAACATCATCCACATTCAACCTCTCAGCCAGAGACAGGTGTGATGAGTGATGAGCCCAACATCTGTTTTCTACTGTTCAAAAGTTGATGCTCGGTCAGATTTTTTAAATAACTCTCTTCTGCTCACCAAGGCTGCATTTATTTGATCAAAAATACAGTAAAAACAGTAATTTTATGTTATCATATTATTATAAAAAATTTAATAGAATTTAATATTTTTTTCTATGTGTATTTTGAATATATATATTAAAATGGAATTTATTTCTGTGATGCAAAACTGAATTTTTAGCATCATTACTCCAGTCTTCAGTGTCACATGATCCTTCAGAAACTTATTCTAATATGCTGATTTGCTGCTCAAGAAACATTTATTATTATTATTATTATTATTAATATTGAAAATATTGAAAGTGCTACTTCATATTTTTGTGGAAACATTAATACATTTTTTTCAGGATTTTTTGAATAGAAGGTAGGAATCATAGAAATTATAAATATAATCATTTAATATAAAAAAATATAGAAATAATAGGAATAGTCCACGCAAAAAAACAAAAAAAAAATGCTAAAAATTTTCTCAGCCTCATGCTATTCAAGATGAGTTTGTTTCTTCATCAGAACAGATTTGGAGAAATTTAACATCACTTGCTCAGCAATGGATGCTCTGCAGTGAATGGGTGCCGTCAGAATAAGAGTCCAAACAGCTGATAAAAACATCACAATAATCCACACCACTCCAGTCCATCAGTTAACATCCTGTGCTTTTCATTAACCAGATATTAACTGATGGACTGGAGTGGTGTGGATTACTTGTGGATTATTGTGGTGTTTTTATCAGCTGTTTGGACTCTTATTCTGACGGCACCCATTCACTGCAGAGCATCCTTTACTGAGCAAGTGATGCAATGCTACATTTCTCCACATCTGTTTCTACGAAGAAACAAACTCATCTACATCTTGGATGGCCTGAGGGTGAGTAAATTTCAGCTTTACATTTCAAAAGGACAACATTTATTTGGAATAGACATCCTTTGTAACATTATAAATATCTGTACTGTCACTTCTAATCGATTTAATATGTCTTTGCTGAGTAAAGAAATAATTTCTCACTTTTAAAAAGAAAAAGTCTTACTGACCCCAGACTTTTGAACACTATAGACAATCCTTAAGTGGGAGAAATGACACAGACACCGATTGTTAAACGTTGGATAGTAGTTGTGCTGTTGCTTTTTAATGCAGGTCAACTTCACTGTCAGTATGGAGATTGGAGGAAGTCTCTCTTACGTTTAGTGAGTATCAGATCAGTTCTCTTTGGATGAACAAGCTGATCCTCATGAATCTGTGTATCTGATCTTCTGTTTTTGAAATATTTTCGCTGTTTTCTCAGTGCCTTCTGCACCATGGCAAGCATCAAGGTCCACAACATTGTGGTGTTTATGCAGTGAGTTTTTCATCACTCTGTTTTCACATCCTTTTTTGTCTTCTGCTGTTGTTCTACATTTGAAAGTCGGAGGTGAAGTGAAGCATAAAGGTACAACTCCAGATTGCATGGATTTCTCCTGAAATAATTGTCGAGCAACACTAAATGTGGTCCTTAAGAACAGCTTTGCCTCCGAGAAACAACTTTTTTGGAGTATGTAGAGTGTTATTCGAAGTTCTTCGTGAAATGGTCCTGACCGCTTCTCTTACACACCCCAGGACCTCTGTGAAAACCTCCTACATGGTGCGGGCGGCACAGAACACACTGGAAGCTTACCGCTACATCGACTGTGGCGCCAACTCCACCATCCACCAGCCCTCAGGACTGGTTTGGTCTAAACCTCACTTCCCTCAGAATGGGAAACTGCTCAGGTGAAGCATCGGCCGGCAGACGCTTATCATCATACGGTTTGATTCTCCACGGCAGCTCAGTTTCATCAATTTTGACTCCAGATTTTGTACTGCACTGAAACTGAACCCATTGAACAGAGCAGCTGTAATGTAAGATATTGCTTGAATTGTTTTCTCAGCACAGATAATGATGGTGTGATAAAAACAGAGCTCTCTGTTTAAAGTCTTTGCCATTTCAAGAGCTGTAATGTTAATCTATATTCTAATAAGGGTGTTATATAATGTTGCAGTGATTGACAAAAAAGGAGATTTAATTAATGGATTGTCAATGATGAGGTGCACTTTAAAATACTTTGTTTTGATGTATGAGCTGTTCTGTGAAATATTTGATACATTCTTGATTAAGTCTCATGCAAATGTCTCTAATTGTCTCTGCAATGCAAAGTAATTTCTCCGATCGATGGGTTTTGAAGTGACACATTCAGCAATATCAGTCAACTCAAATCCATCCATCAGTCACAAAGACTTAAGTATCAGAACAAATGACATGCATAGACTAAAATCAGCATGCGTGTATGTTCTCATTGTTGTGAAGTGAAAAGTGTTCAGACTGCAGTGTGATACTGAGAATGAGGGAACTGTTACAAAACAGTGGTTAGCTTCTGTGATGCCATGAAAACTGAGATTGAGGACATTAGATGTACAATAGCAGGATGTTTTGTTCTCACTCAGACATTAGGGCGTTCACCAAGTTTTTAGACCAACGTATTAGACAGTCGACAACCATGAGAATCAAATTACTGGTTTAGACTCTGAAAAAAAAAGGTACAAAAGCTATTCTTGGGTTGGTACCCTTTCAAAAGGTATTAATATAGGGATTAATATGTACATGTTTGGTGCGAATATATAACTTTAAAGTACCAATATGCTTGTTTACATGTAAAAGAGGTGCAAAGGTGTACTTTTTGGAAAACAAATACCACCGCAGTGACAGCTTTTGTACCTTTTTTTGTAGATGTTTAAGAAGGGCATTTGTTTCTACATGAAGTTGCACATTTGGATAATTTATTGCTATTTTTATATTTAATCTCCTTGAGATTTGATTGTGTTTTTCATTGTATGAACTGAGAAAAATAAGATGGTAATAAAAATGCTGAATGCAGTTTTTGTTGTGAGTTTGCGAAGAAAAATAAACTTTTTTTTTGTCAATGCGTTTGTATTTTTGCATAGCCACCGTTTTCACAATTACCACATGCCATATTCAACATTTTGAATGTAAACCATCAGTTTCACTTCAGTAGGACAAATCTTTGCACACTGCCTGACATTTCTCTCTTTTTTTTTTGTCAACTTTAGTGTAATTTAGTTGCATTAAAACCAAAGAACCATGACTGAAATGATGCAGCAACAAAAGCCCTGATGAAATCCATTTCACAAAACTGCAGCCACGCTGGAAACTCTCCAGAGACTCTTTGCACATGGATGGGGTTTAATAATTCATTCAGCACAGGCTATTCTATAGATATATCTTCTTTCTCATGCTCAAGTCAGTCGCATTATTGTTTCCAGTGCCCTTTATACCCTGCAGATTCATCTGCGCAGCATTTACATCTTGTTCTGGCATAGTTTTAGACCTAACAGCCAAACTATTGGTTGACACGTGTTAAGCTCAGATCCGACTGAAGTATTTAGCTCATCTATTCTTAACAGGCTCGTATCAGGAGGCAGGGCTGCTGGAATCACTCAAGGTATAATGTGATTTTTTTACCCTCCATGTCTTGCTTTAACATGTCCGTTTGCTGTAATATTTGTTCTCGTTTCCATCTATGATTTTGTTTTGCGTGCAGAATGAGTGAAGCTGTGGTTAGCGGGGTGAGGAGGTTGAGCACCATCTCGGAGCAGGACGTGGACGCTGAAGCGGAGCCCGTGTCCTCAGGGGACAGTGAGTGGGCAGGATCCAGTGCTTCGCTCTGCTCGCGTGGAAAACCCAGCGTCCAGAGCAGCACCTTCACCTCCTTTGAGTCCTATCAGCCTGATGCTGCAGGTACATCTCCAAACATCTTCTCTGTTTGGATGTTAATGGTGTGTCCAGCATGTAGAAGTTGTCCTGGCTGCTAAAGACTCTGATCTGGGACAGTGTCCTTAAACCTGTTTAACTTTTAACTGCACTCTGCCTAATGCTGATTTATGTGTGTGTAAAACAACTGTGCTTGTGTTGGGTACCACTTAATGATAATTTGATAAATTCATAAAGAAAATAAATTGTTAAATCAATTAAAAACTGAAGACAAATAAGAATAGATAAAACAATTAATGTAACCATATTAATATTAATTAATTAATTATTAGTAATATTAAATAATAATTTAATAAAACATTGATACATAAGAAAAATTTATCATAAAGAAATAATGATGAAATTAAAAAATGAATTTTTTTTTACAGGTGGACACCACATATAATAGTTTTAAATTGTTATTCAATTATTGTTTATTATTATTCAATTATTAGCACAAATAGACCAGTTACATGTATGTATATGTACTGGATAAAGTTTTATCTACACACCACTATTCAATAGTTTGGGTCAGTAAGATTTTTTTTCATTCATTCATTCATTTAGAAGACATTAATCATTGTATTCAGCAAGGATCCAAAGTGACAATAAAGACAACTGCATTTTTATAAAAGATAAGAAAATAATAATAATGACTTCCAAAAATTCAGATTTGCATTGCAGAAATAAATTGTTTTAAAAATTAATAAAATAGTAAACAGTTATTTTAAATTGCAGTAATATTGTACTGTATTACTTTATTTACTGCATGTTGATCAAATAAATGCAGTATATTCAATTGTTTATTGTTTAAGTAAATCTGAAGTTAAAATGGTCCACTGACATTTTAGTGTTTAAAAAGAAGAGTGGTTTTATATATTCACTGAAAAAAAAAAATGTGATCAGTAACTCATGATATGGTTAACTTATGTTTTTACATTACTTATACTCATCAAAAGTCACAAGTTAAGGAATTTGAACCTTTTTATAAGTTATATGAGATTCAACTTAATTTTTCTTAAAGGGGTCATATGACGTTGCTAAAAAGAACATTATTTTGTGTATTTGGTGTAATGAAATGTTTATGCGGTTTAAGGTAAAAAAAAAACATTATTTTCCACATACTGTACTTTATTGTTTCTCCTCTATGCCCCGCCTTTCTGAAATGCGTAGATTTTTACAAAGCTCATCGGTCTGAAAAGCGAGGTGTGCTCTGATTGACCAGCTATCCAGAGCGTTGTGATTGGCCGAATACCTCAAGCGTGTGACGGAAATGTTACGCCCCTCACCATACTGTGATGCCCTGTCCGGCCGGAGCGACGAGACAAAAACATTAAAACCCATTATAAACAAGGCATTTGTTGCATCCAGTGGAGACATAATTATGGATTATAATGACTTATACTGTCTTTTTACGCGTTGCGTTGCATCGCGCCGCGTAAACATAAAACCACGTCTACATTTGTGATCGGAGAAACGACAAACAACAAGTGCTAGTCTACACTGCTCAAAACTCGCGTTTGAATTGTCAGTGGCAAATCCTTTAAATATAAAAAACGTACTTACAGTCTGTGAGTCAGAACAGCCGGCATTGTAGTCTACTCTCCCAGGATCAGGAAACAGTCCTCCATAAAATGTGCTGCACACATCTAGGGCTGTCGCGATAACCGCAATATCGCAATGCCGCGCTATTGACGAGCAAACCGCAGAGGAATGCAAGAACCGCAGCAACCGCGATTTTTGCCTGTTTTATTTTTTCGTAAGGTTATGCTCTTCTCGTTTTACACTTCATGCATGTGGACTGAATATTAAACCATTTTTGGGTGAACTATCCCTTTAAGTCAGTGCAATATAATTTAGGAAATTACTTGCACAGTCAATTTGATTACTTAAAGCTGCAGTCCGCACCTTTTTTTGGTTGAAAATGATCCGAAATCAATATTTCAGCAAGTACACAACCAGCCAGTGTTCAAAACTATCGCCTTACTTTAGCCTGATTCACAACGGCCATCTTATAATAATGTTTTCTA
This sequence comes from Sinocyclocheilus rhinocerous, assembly GCF_001515625.1. NCBI lineage: Eukaryota > Metazoa > Chordata > Actinopteri > Cypriniformes > Cyprinidae > Sinocyclocheilus > Sinocyclocheilus rhinocerous. The sequence goes on from NW_015647486.1 coordinate 640,986, forward strand.
ATTTGAGTGGTACGGGTAGGTTTTCGTGGGAAATTCGAGCATGGCACTGCGTCATTACGTCACGTCTGTAAACATAAAGAAGTTGTCCTAGCTTCTAGGCTATCGCATGTGAGGATCCTGCAGGTGGCCGATTGTTTATAGCCTTTTCTCACAGCAGCTAGAATAATTAAATGTATCATTTTGATGGCGGATTGTAATCCAAAAAGGATTATGTGTTTATGAAACATATGTGAATGAAATTAAATGATATTCCAGTTTTAAATGTGCATCTGATTACAGATAGTCTGTGATTACACAATATTTGTATTTTAAAGAAAACCAGTTCGAACGGAGCATAATTTGCTTTTTGGGTTAAAATAATTTCTTTTGGTATAATTCGAAGAGTATGACAATTAGATTAGACTGTGCAGAAATTGAAATCTACACGCTAATACACACTATACTCGTCACCAATGCTGATGTTGTTAACATTAATCATTTGAGAATAAAGTATAGCAATAATAATAATTTGAACGGTTTGATGTGATATGAGCTAACCGATCTTTAGATTTAATCACCATTGGTAGCGAGATTTATGGTAATGCTTTTTTCCTCAGTTGGTCAGAACAAACGTGGCAGACTTGTTACTTACTTGTTCAGATGACAATATACGGTGAAAATTCTTATTTGGGTCATATATTCCAAGACGTAGGCTAGAATCTGTGATTGCGAAGTACAGTAAATATCCACACCGGTGCGGAGACTGACTGCCGCACATACTCTTCAGAACATTAGATTCATCCGCGCTGGAGCCGCGCCGACTCACAACCCACGCAAG
>NW_015647486.1:641980-644845 GCF_001515625.1 Sinocyclocheilus rhinocerous
AGATTAGACTGTACAGAAATTGAAATCTACTCGCTTATACACACTTGTAATTAATAACAATAATTGTAACATTAACACTTTGAGAATAAAGTGTAACAATAATACTAATTTGCACGGTTTGATGTGATATAAGATAATTTAGATTAAATCACCATTGGTAGAGCGATTTATTGTATGCTTTTTTCCTCAGTTGGTCAGAACAAACGTGGCAGACTTGTTACTTACTTGTACAGATGACAATATCCGGTGAAAATGCTTATTTGAGTCATATATTTCAAGATGTAGGCTAGAATCTGTGAGTGCAAAGTACAATACCCACACCGGTGCGGTGACTGACTGCCACACATACTCCTCAAAACATTAGATTCATCCACGCTGGAGCCGTGCCGGTGCACAACCCACGCAAGGAAGATAATTCCGCACACAGCTGCAATTGCAGGTTTTCAAACAGAGATGGCGACAAAGAGGCAAAACTTACAGACTGCAGCTTTAAAATTTAAGGCAGCAACCTAGGTTTTTAGGTTGAAATAGGTGGATTTTATTTTACAGTGTTATTATAAAGCCTATTATACATTGTTCTGTTTTCAGTGTTTGTTTATCTTGCAGAAACTACTCAGCTAAAATTGCTTTTGGTTGCTGTTCAAAGTCCTTTAAGGTTAAAATCTGTTGTTTCAACACCCACTGAAGTATCGGTCACTCACTCTTGTCCCGGACACACTTGTAAACATGTTAACTTGATGTGCTTGCAGCTCTCATGCAGAGTGAAGTGCACTTTTATGAGCACTTACACCAACAGATGCTAAAAGACTCCAGGAGTGACAGAGCACATAAAAGCCTTATGCAACATAGATGACCATAAACCTGTACTTTGAGATATATATCATATAATATAATTCTCTCACTATTGTGTGCTCATCCTATATAGCAGAACTCTATTTGGGTCGCTCTGTTTCTCTAGCTGTTAGGCTAGTTCACCAGGGGAATGTATATGGTTACATGAATGGCTTCAGGTGACCACTTATTTCTCTCCGCTGTGCATTATGTGCTCCATTTCTGCTCCAACAACCCTTAATATAATTACACAGTACACACCTATAGAGAGTTCCTGTCTGTAAGACTTTACATGTGGCATTAGTCTGATTCTGTGCAAAGTGGCAAGTGCAGCCACACATGTGCCAAAATCATAATTCTGTGCCGATAAAAGGATGCATAGAGGTTCAATCATCTCTCATTTCAGCCATCCATCTCTCATCCTGTCTAGAACGACTGATTGCTGCCATTTTCAGTGTAATTAGAGCAGCCTGCACTTAACTCAGTGCACGGATGTCTGCAAAAATAAATAATGTATGCAAGAAGAAGTGTTGAGGTAAAGATGACTGAGTGGTGTACACTGAACTTAACAACCACCAGCACTTCTGAAAGTAAATATGCAAGGGAATGTTTATTAAAACTACGTGAATATGAACTTTTACAAATATTCATGCAGCTATCAATGACAAAAAGTACTGTACTATGGTATCACCATGCATTTTTGACATGATAGTATGATTGTGCCATGCTATAGCCACTGTACTTCAATTCAATTCAAGTTTATTTGTATAGCGCTTTTCACGATACAAATCGTTGCAAAGCAGCTTTACAGAAAATTAAGTTTCTACAATATAGTAGTAGCTTGTCAGTGGTGCCTATGTCAAATTGATGTACATATGGCAGAAATGTACGGTAAAATTCAGTTAATGATGTAATCAAACAGACGATGAACACTATTAACAGCAATGATTATATGTTGCAATCAAACTTATAGCAAAATTGTATGTTGCTTCAGGGTTGGCATCATCTGAGGTCCTCTGAGGGGTTTGCATCATCTCTTCTCAGGTGTTCGGTCATCTCAGGTCTTTGTAAGGGCGTATATTGAAAATAGCAGAGGACCTAGGACAGATCCTTGTTGCACTGCATACTTTACTGGTGATGATTGAGATGACTCCCCGTTTAAGTAAACAAAGTGGTACTTCTATCAAATAAATTATTAGTAGTGTTTGCTTAAGCATTATTTCATTATTATTTGCCACCCAGGGACTGTTCTAGACCTTTTAGCGGGCTTCAGACCAGGCCCACAAAACAAATATAGTAAATTACTAGATTTACTTTAGATAGATACATAGATAATCAATCCTCCCCGTTAAGGGTGAAAGGATTCTCTCTGGTGCACCATACTCTCATTGAAATATTATGCTCAAGCGGAGCCCCTGAATGCCGATGTACTCTCATACCACCTTGGTGCCCCCACACCAACGGTTTTTTTTTTTCTTCCTCCCTTTCTTAGATTAATTATTTATTTAATTTCTACTTATTTATTCAATTATATCCCTCCCTTTTCCTCTATAAACATTCTGCTCTGACCTTCTACAAAGAGGCTGTTCTACATATATATTAGGAAATGCATAATAGAGATATACACATACTCAACAGAATTGTTACACACACACCTTACATAACTACATGTACATCTAACTTTGTGTTCTACATGTTTTGTATTTTTGGTATCGTCTAACTATGTTTTGTCTTATGTACTGCTTTAAAAAAAATAGATAGATAGATAGATAGATAGATAGATAGATTAGTTTGGGGACCATTTTTCCACTATTAACTAACTATTAACTATGACTTTAAACCTTTTCAAGGTTCAACCTTGAAAACTTTTTGAATTTGAAGATCAGGGTAAATGTTGCTTATTTTGTCGTCTGGGAAACATGTAACTATCTTCTGTTGCCTCTGAAGGGCAGTACTAAATTAATAAAAATAAATACATATATATATACAGGTGCATCTCAATAAATTAGAATGTCGTGGAAAAGTTCATTTATT
>NW_015647486.1:645236-684715 GCF_001515625.1 Sinocyclocheilus rhinocerous
ATAGATAGATAGATAGATAGATAGATAGATTAGTTTGGGGACCATTTTTCCACTATTAACTAACTATTAACTATGACTTTAAACCTTTTCAAGGTTCAACCTTGAAAACTTTTTGAATTTGAAGATCAGGGTAAATGTTGCTTATTTTGTCGTCTGGGAAACATGTAACTATCTTCTGTTGCCTCTGAAGGGCAGTACTAAATTTAAAAATATGATATTTAGGCAAAATAAAGCTCTTAATGCATGGTTTTTCCTTCTGGAGCATCGGTGAGCGTTTGAACCTTCTGTAATAGTTGCATATCAGTCCCTCAGTTGTCCTCAGTGTGAAAACATGGATCTCAAAATCATACAGTCACTTTTGGAAAAGGTTAAAATATGCAGAAGATGCTGGAAAACCAAAGAATGTGCAGGAGCTGGGGGATTTTTCTGAAGAACAGCAGGCAGTTGAACTGCTCAGGACCAACGCAGGACTCATGAACAACTATCACAAAACAGAGAAACAGTCGTGGATCATCCAGGAAATGACACACAGTGGCTTTGTCCAAATACCCACACTTGCGATCTTGGCCACTTGAGAGCGCGTGCACGCGACAGGAAGTAAGTGCGCAAGACTGTCCCAGGTCTTAAAATTGCCAAAGTGCAGTGCCCTTAACGCACACTAAACCCACACTATCTCGAATACCGCTTCGGAGCGGTTTTCGAGGCTAAGCGTATCCCATCATGCATCGAAGTGCTTGAGTTTCTCAGGGAAAAGGAAGAAAACGAAGAAAAACGACGAAAGGAGGAGTTAGACAGAGGAAAGGAGAGTAGAGCAGACCTCAAGACAGATAGACACGTTATTGAATATTTTTTACATAAATAGTTGAGAAAATGTGAAAATACTTTTTGTTTCTTATCTTGTTTCTTTAAATTCTTATCACTGGTTGACATTTCATTTTTTAGTTTATTATCAGTCAGTGTGTCATGCTATACTAATAACAATTCTGTGTTGACAAATAAAAAGCATATATGAAAATAATAGCCAGTTTCTCTCTTACTTTTCAAATGTGTTCATGGCAGTGTTTCCCCTATCCTGTTTCTCGAAGAACCCAGACACTGCACCTTTTAGATGTTTCCCTTATCCACCATTCCTGATTCAATCATCAGCTTATTATTAGTCTATCAGACAAGAAAACAAAGGAATGACAAGCAAATTTATAGATTCAGTTGTTTAATCATTGTTCAATAACTGGTGTTTGAGATAAACAAAAAAAGTACAACAGTACTGAAGTAACCAAAACCATAAGTAACCATAACTTATGGTCTAACTTAGACTGGAATTAAACTTCTGTATTATAATGTAAACATTAAAAATAAATTTAAACTATTTACATATATCTTTTTAAGTGTCTTTCTCTCTCTCTCTCTCTTTGCAACACATTTTTCCAGGAGTTTTGGAAGCTGTTAAGAAAGTAATCTTGTTGCATCCCTGATTACAAATAATCATGATCCAACAACTGTGGAGCCAGAGTGTCAGCAGCAGACACTTGAGCGCACAGTCTGTCCCTCATGTGAGCTCCACTCCTTTCTTGCAGGCCCTCTCTGTCCTCTGGTAGAGTTGGTTCATCATCATCAGCATCAGTGGGATCGTCCTCTGGCTCCAGAATATCTCCGCTGGTGACACAGATGTTGTGCAGAAATGCACAAGCAAGCACAACATCTGTGCAGAAAGAGATATTGACCTCCAGAGCTTTGAACGGGGTTGATCTCCACCGTGTTTTCGTGATACCAAAGGCATGCTCAATGATTGAACGTGCCTTTGAATGATGACGGTTGAATCTTCTCTGAACTCTCCCTTGTGGCATCCTGTATGGTGTGACTACTGTTATTGGTGTTTCCAGACAGGGGTAGCCTCCATCACCTAAAAGAAAATACCCCTTAGGTGGGTATTCAGCATTTAGGTAGATTGGGCTGTTTTTAAAATCCTTGTGTCATGCACAGATCCAGGATAACCAATGAAAACATTTATGAAACGTCCTGTATCGTCACATATCGCCTGCATTTGGATTGAATGAAACTGTTTGTAATTAAAATAATCTTCCTTGTGTGTATTTGGTTGTTTTATGCGAATGTGGCACCCATCAATGGCACCAACTGCTTTACTGAAGGCATCATGCTGTGCCAAACTGGCAAAGCCTTGACCAATGTTGTCAAGCTGATCTCTCTGTGGATACCTTATGACTTTACCCTCCCTCACAATTTTTTTAATTTTAGCTGTAAGCTTCTGGACATGAAGGCAAACCGTTGATTTGGGCATGGCAAAGACATTTGCAGTCACTCTGTAAGACAGACCATGAGCCAGCCAATACACAAACACCAAAACCTCCAAGGTGCGTCCCCAACCATGGTCCCCTGTTTGCATCAGCTGGATTAAATTGTTCATTGCTGTCCGAGAAAGACGAACATTTGAATGCATATCAGCCTGTTCATCTAGATAGAGCTGAATAACAGGCATGGCAATATTTATCACTGCATGTCTTGGTGCTGTTGCCTAAATTCACAAAACACAAGACACATTTATTAATTATTAACTATCATTGTGATTTGCTGTTTACAAATTATACAGTTTTGTCCATCTAAGAATAAAACAATTATACCTATATAAATTAAATATTCATATAAGGGCGTTTCTTCAACTAGGGGCACTTTTATCCTTGTGAAATTTTAAATATACGTACACGTAATATACGTTTACATTTTCCAACAGAGTGACGTTTATTATTCTTAGACGGACAAAACCTCAATAAACCGCGTTTCCTTGAAAATATATTTCACATACCCGAAATTCAGAAATCAAAGTTAGGTCAGCTGTGTCATCATTATTGCGTCGATGTGTTTCTGTGGTAAGTTCTTAAAAGAAAGAAAAAAACAACGAGAACCGCTGCCGCTACCTGGACTATCATTTTCACACTCGCTAAGTGTGTCCCATCGGGTAAGAAACTCTACATGCACACTTGAGATCTTCACGCCCACTTGAACACTTGGGCCAAATACAGGAAATACGTCTTATAAGTAGTCAAGTGGTCAAGTGCAAAGACCGCAAGTGTGGGTATTTGGACAAGGCTAGTATTAAGATTCAAGGGTATGTAAACTTTTGAACGGGGTCAATTCAGTTATTATTTTTCCTTGTGGAGTATATATAAACATCTGTTATGTGAAATAGATTATTCAGGACAGTACTAAATTAAAAATAACATGCAATTTTCATGAGCTCTCCTATTTTGTTAAAATTATTAACATATTTGCATATTCTGCATACAAAACCACAACAAAAAATGTCAATGTCTCAGTAACTTGTCATGTGTCCTTGAGCATCAATTACAGCTTGTTGTTACAGCTTATATATATATATACAGTGGGTACGGAAAGTATTCAGACCCCCTTAAATTTTTCACTCTTTGTTATATTGCAGCCATTTGCTAAAATCATTTAAGTTAATTTTTTTTCCTCATTAATGTACACACAGCATGTGTATATATATATGTATGTATGTATGTATGTATATTTCTCTCTTCTCTTTCTATAGGCCCTATTTAGATTTGTATTTAATTTTATCTGTAACTTATTTCACAATTTTTTTTACTTCTATCCCGCTTTTTTGCACATAGTCCTGTCCCACTTTTTGTGTATACTTTTTACATGCATTTTGCTGCACCAAACAAGTGTTTATGTGAGTACCTGATGTGGAATTTCAAGCCCTCAATGAGTCCAATTCTTAAACAAGCCATTTTTATTACCTCATATTAATTTCTACATGATTTATTCGTACATTTGATAGTTTATTTTTCACACCACTTTTTAGGTGAACTGATAAAAGCTGAAAGGTGATTAAAAATAGTGAAACACTTCAGTAATGGTGACCAAATTTGATCATACTGTTAAAAAAAAAAGTTATTTGTCAACAAACTAGTGTGCTTATTTGTAGTGCTTTTATTTCAGTGCTGGTGTCATGTTTGTGTAGTTTTAATATTATGTCTATATTGGTAGGGATTCTGATTTGATCCACCGTACCCTGTCTCTTGCTATTGTTACGTATGTAACAACATACTGTATGTGGCCAGCTGTGAGCCCCCTAGTAAAAAAAATATATATTTAAAATACATTTATTTCATACTAAGTATAGTTCAAATCTATTAGCATATTTACTGACCCTTTAAATACAAGATATTTAAAGTGTACCTGAAGTATACTTGCAGTAGTTCCACTTTAGCACAATCAAATATACTTCAGTTTATCTTTAGTTGGACTTCAGCACTACTTCCTCACAATTAAAGTGCATTAAGTACAAAATGAGTTGTTCCGATTTAGCAGACTTTAAGTATACCAGTTTAGTATACCAGTACAGTTGCAGGGTATTTTATTAAGTACATAAATATGAAAATGTATTTGTAGTATACTTGGCATGAAATAAATGTATTTCAAATACATTTAAGTATATTTGTTTTTCACTAGGGTCAGCATGGCCCACAACTGTTTTACAAATAACCCAACTGACTTTCTCAGCAACCCAGAAGCACCTAGCAAGCATTCCCTCGAAACACTCAAGCTTTGTGATTTGACGTTCTGCACAGTCAAGCAAGGCTCACAGTTTCTGAAATGTAATTCATTGTCTCTGAAACATGTTTGATTTGTTGATTTCTGTCTCTCCAGATGACTGCGCCTCCATCCTGCTGGCTTGCCTGTACTGCCGCTTCTGTGACGTCATGGCCCTGCTTCCTGACGCTTGTGAGCGAGCGTTTGGCCGCTGCTTCCCCTCTTACAAGTATTACAACACCTCGGATGAGCCGTCCAAAGGAAAAGACTGCTGCAGCTGCAACGTGGATTTTGACTGTGGTTTCATGAACTCCTGTCAGGAGGCCAGCGAGCTGATAGAGCTGGCGATGGAGATATCTGAGGTCTGCTACCGCTGAGAGACTCTCCACTGTCTGGAGATCAGAGCAAATCATCCAGGATGGAGATTCTCCATCGGTGCTTGAGTCCCGACTCCATATGGTGCGCGTTTCTAAATGACTCGGAGTTACAGTTATTCAGTGTCACTAAAGACATGTGTGATTTCATGCTGGAGAAACCAGGGTAAATGTCACTTCTTGTTTTAGGCAACAAAATAAAGCATGCGACTGCATTTTCAGGACGAGATCATCATTTTTAATTTTTTTTAACTGTGTTTTTATTAAACTTTTTATAAACATAACAATATACACATAGCATTTACTTAAAATATTAACATTAAAAAAAATTTAAAATAATAATGGATAAGTAACCATACAAAATGGAACAAGCAAAGGCAACTTAAATAATAAAATAAATAAATAAAAGAAACGTTTAATAACTTAAAATAAATACAAATACAGTAACTACAAAAAGCCCCTGACAACATTTCAAAGACCAAGCAAATATGTTTCGATTAGTGCCCAGGTCTGTTGGAAAATGTCCGATTTCAGCTGTAAGTCCGCAGTCATTTTCTCATATATATATATATATATCTGATTCAGTCTTTCTGTCCATTCTGTCAAAGTAGGTTGGTGCATCTTCATCCAATTCACAGTTATTATCTTCCTAGCTGCTATTAATAATATATGCAGTACAAATAGGGGAGATTTACTGAACTGATCAGGGGGGAAACCATCAAGCAGAAAAAATACCGGGTGCATTGGTATATCATATCCTAAAACTTTACTAATCTCCCTTTTAACAACCCCTTGCCAATACACTTGTATTTTGGGGCGTTCCCAAAATATATGAACATAGTCCCCCACCTGAGATCATCATTTAATATAAGGAAAGTACATGGTGAATATATTTGCAATAGAATTTATTTTGCGTCCAAAGTTGAGAATAATGCATAAATAATTCTAAAATGAAAATCATAGCAACCCACTAATAATGAATCAAGTATTACCAAATTCTACAGAAGAAATTGCTGATTATTTGTAAAAAAAAAAACAACAACAAAAAAAGCATGAAAACTTTCAAGAAAACTCATTTGTTACCATGTAGTTATTTAATAATGAAGGAACAGTATTCAGTTACCAGTTATAAAATATATTTGAGAATTTATTTTGCGTCCAAAGTTGAGAATAATGCATAAATAATTCTAAAATGAAAATCATAGCAACCCACTAATAATGAATCAAGTATTACCAAATTCTACAGAAGAAATTGCTGATTATTTGTAAAAAAAAAAAACAACAACAAAAAAAGCATGAAAACTTTCAAGAAAACTCATTTGTTACCATGTAGTTATTTAATAATGAAGGAACAGTATTCAGTTACCAGTTATAAAATTTTTCTGTTACCAGTTTTGTTAATTTTTTATTTTTTTTTCATTCACAGAGCTTATTTTCTGCAATTAGCGAAAAGCTGAAAATCCTATTGGCTTTTGGCGAGGCAACCAGGGCTTCTGGGTTGTTACACAAAAACAAGTCATCCCTGAAATGTCAGCTAAAGTTTACTGATGCCCTCCGGAGGGCAATACGGGTAGCACTTCATAAACCTCAAATGTTACTGATCCAGTTGTCAGTGAAATGGACACCATGAATGTTGGTCAAACTGATCTATTGATCTGTTGAAAACACGCATATTTGTGTCTTTAGTGTGCACGTCAATAATACTGGTCGAATGCTATCTGTTAGCATTCATATTCACTGACCAGTGGTTTGGCTGCTTAGTGGAAGTACAGTATGTGATTTGAGATTGCACTTTGAGGTAATAATGAGGTTTAGTAATAAATAAAGTCCATATTCTGAAGGTCTTTCACAAGAGTGAAGATGTTCAGTCATTTTCATTATTTCATTCCATTGTTTATATACAGATACATCTATTCTCCAAGAAACACGTGTCCTACTGTAGGGTCAAGGGGATGATGGCGCCTATCCCAGCATCCCAGAAACACCTTGTCCAGTCCAATGGATAGTCCACACATCCATTCATTGGCCCAACCTGCAGAGGAAACCAGGCACCACACCAACACCTGGAGAACATGGGAAAATCGAGAGGCTTCCAGGCTGAGCCGGGACTCAACCAATGCTGCCCATTAAGCAGTCACCATGCATCCTCCATTCAGATCTTTTACTGTAAATCTATTTATAGTTTCCCTACAGTTCCACCCTCCACCGTCACCTCAGCAGTGGCTTCAGTTACTGTTATACGCTTGGCACGAGTCGGCAAGTGGCCAACTTTTGCATTTCAACTTCAATATGTCTCGTGCTTCAGAAATCAGTGACGGAGTCTGTGATCATGTGACTGAATTCAGATTGGTGCATGCAGACTGTACGTGGAGCAGACAGACTGCAGACTGTCAGCGTGTCGAGGGACGACCGTCAGAAGCCAGGATGTGAGTATATTACCTAGATTTACCACTCTGACATCATAGAGGGGGCTTTGTTACTGTTTCAGGCTGGACATACTGGGATAAAACTTGGCGGAATGAAACTTTAGAATTTTTGCATTACAAAATGCAGTCAATAAAATCATATATTTCATCACTTTTATCTTTCAGTAATCGGTTAACCTTAAAATCATGAGTGAGTTGTTTACTTCATGTTGCAGTGCTTTTCTAATTTAAGAACTAACCTTACAGTTGGAAAGCATGAGGTCAAGTTCGCAGTGTGTGTATTTGGGTAAGTGGGGGAAAGTGTCTGTAGTCTTTAATAGACACTATTCTCTGATCTTACAAAAATAGTACTGGCATGGTACATTAAATATAGGCTATACACCACAATTTTACAGGGTATTTCAAGGTATTACAAAAGAATGACATGGCACCACTATGGTACTATTTCATAGAACATGGTATTACTATGGTACATGTACCATTGTTTTGCCAGTCTTTTTGGACATGTCAGAAATGGTACACGTAAAAAAAAAAAAAAGACAAGAAACTGGCAAAACAGGGGTATATGTCCAAACAAAATGGTATTACTAAAAATAAATGTGATTTTACCGTGGTAAATTCCCCCAAACCTGGTAAAACAGCAGCAAATGTCCAAAAAACATGGTACAAATGTATCATATTACAAAAAAATATGTATACAATGTTTTTTTAAACATCCCTTGTGAAAAAGGAGTGTTCTTAATGTGCACTTGTAGTGTACTTCAAATCTTAAAAGTATATTTAAAAAACTGTACATGCAGATAATATAATATTAATGAAATAAAAGGCCTCTTAAATGTACTTAAGAGAGTTTCTTAACACACTTAAGTACACTTTTAAAAAGTGCACTTTGTAGTAATATCAAATTAAAGGTTTTATGTTTTAAAAAAGTGCACTTTGTATTAATATCAAATTAAAGGTTTTATGTTTTTAAAATCAGTATTTTTTTTATCTTTTGTTGAAGTGCACTTATTTTGACGTGTTGACTAACACACTAAAGCACATGTGAATTACATGCACATGTAAAATTAATTAATAATTTGAATAATGCATTAATACTTTTAACTGTGTGTTATGTGATATTACATTTAAAGTTCATATATTTTGCAACTTCATCATTACAAACGTGTAATTACAAATATATTTAAATGCATGACATATACTGTAAAATAAAGAGCAACTGAAATGTTTGAGCATTCATTTACAATGTACATACCTAAGAAAGTACTGGCTAAGGTAACTACACAGGAAAAAAATAGGTTTAGGGTTAGTACCAAGTTATTACCCAGTTATTATAATTACTATAATAAGTACAAAGTATGCTGAAATGTACTTCTTAGTGCTTTTGTTGGACATTCAGCTTCTACTGAAATACTGAATAAAGTATGGTTAATTTGTCCCCACAGTTATGAGTCTTCATCAAAAGACGGAGTCACATGGACAGTGGTCAGTCCTATCGTCTTCACCTATCGAGTCATTCAGTGTGAGAGTCTTCTGGATGCAAGCAATGACACCTTACTGTTTGGCCATATCTCCAGCCCCACGGAGCTCCAGGCCCTTAAGAACAACAGTAAAGTAATGAAGCGATTCATTGTGATTGATGAGACTGTTAATGATCTATATGGCTCCCAGGTGGCAGCATATTTCAAAGCGAGAGGGGTGACCTACAAGATCCTTCCCTTACCCACAACTGAGGAGAACAAGTCCATGACCCTGGTGACCAGAATCTTGGAGGAGGTCCATAAGTTTGGGATTGACCGCCGTACGGAGCCCATTATCGCTATCGGTGGCGGTATTTGTCTGGATATCACGGGTCTCGCTGCATCACTGTATCGCAGACGTACTCCGTATATCCGTGTCCCTACTACTCTGCTGGCTTACATTGATGCCAGTGTGGGGGCAAAGACTGGGGTAAATTTTGCCAATGGTAAAAATAAGCTAGGGTCATACATCCCACCCGTGGCAGCGTTCCTGGACAGGAGTTTCCTCTGCACTCTGCCACGCCGCCATATTTCTAATGGAATGGCCGAAATGCTGAAGGTACATGTACTGCATGGATGACAATACAATACTGGACAGTTTCTCAAAAGATGTTCGCATTTTACATATCTAAAACAACTTACATTGCATTTTATGGTTCATGCACTGACTTGCACTGAATGAAGTGCACTTAATTGTATTTAATGTGCACTAGTAGTGTACTTAAAATCTTAAAAGTATATTAAAAAAAACATTTACTTGCACATAATATAATATTAATAAAAGCTACTTAAGTGTACTTAAAGAGAGTTCACTTTCTTAACACACTTAAGCACACTTTTGTCTGTAGTAAAGTACATTTTAAATCAGTTTTAATAATCATAATACTCTTTTAATTAATTGTGCTTTAAAGAAGTAGACTTATTTTGATGCGTTGACTAACTTAACTCTAGATGCATAAATGCATACACTCTGAAAGTTCAATTATGAATGCTGATTGGTGGAAATATATATTAAAAGATGTGTTTATTTAAGATTAAAGGGATAGTTCACCTTCAGTTGGTCCCCATTGACATGCATAGTGTTTTTTTTCCCATACTATGGAAGTCAATGGGGACCAGCAACTGAAGGTGAACTATCCCCTTAAAGCTAAAATATTGACTTTAAAGTATTTTTCTCTTTTAAAGTGTTTTTATTTTCTCTAAATTGAGTCTATTTGTTATATTCAGTACCTTTGGCACAAATTGAATGCCATATCAATAATGCCTTAAATAAATAAATAGATTAACAAACAAATAAATAAATAGGATTTTAAAATCTTAAAAGAAATAAGAAAGAAATTTTAAATAAATCATTATTTTATTCATTCAGTCGATTAATAGTGACCATAAAGACATTTATAGTGAAAGACCCATTTGTGAAAGTGAGAGATATAGTGAAAGATTTCTGTTTCATATAATTGCTGCTAATCTGAACTTTCTATTAATCAAACAGTCCTAAAAAAAAAAAAAGCCACAGTTTGCACAAGCAGGAAATAAACTGGAAAAACAATTTTCCGCATTAACAAACCAACATCTTAATAAACCAACTTCTGAAGGATCACGTGGCACTGAAGACTGCAGTAATGATGCTGAAAATTCAGCTTTGCATCACAGGAATAAACTACATTTTAGAATATATTTTCATATAGAAAACAGCTACTTTAAATTGTAATAATATTTCAAAATATTACTGTTTTTACTGTATTTTTTTTTTTGATCAAATAGCCTTGCAGACTTATTTGAAAAACACTTAAAATTCTTACCAAACTCAGACTTTTGAGCATTATTGTGAAGTCTAATTGAGGTCTTGTGTCACCAATACTAGTGATCCCCTACAGATGGCGCTGATGAAACACAGAGGACTCTTTGAACTTTTGGAGAAGGATGGCAGACATTTGTTGGACTCCAGTTTCCAACCATCCAGGAGAATGCCAGAAAATATGCATGTGGACGCAGCGAGTGTGTCCACGAGACTGGCCATTGAAACCATGCTGGAGGAACTTGCCCCAAACCTGTGGGAGGACGATCTGGACCGGCTGGTGGACTTTGGCCATATCATCAGTCCAGAGCTTGAAATGGTTCTGCATATTAGGACTCAAACCAAAACTGCACACTGTGTGTCAGTCTTCAATTACTCTAACTTGAGTCACTCTTTTCTTTGATACAGAAAATACTTCCTGTGCTTCTGCATGGAGAGGCGGTGAACATTGACATGGCTTTCATGGTCTATGTGGCTCACGAAAGGGGCTTTCTGACAGAAGAGGAGAAAAGACGTATCATTGTGTGTATGCGGAGCCTAGACCTTCCTGTGTGGCATTCAGACTGCACTCTGGATCTAGTACTGAAGTCCCTTACTGAACGACTCAAGCACTCAGGAGGATTTCTGAGAATGCCTCTACCCACAGCGCTGGGAAAAGCAAGTATGTGAAATATAAATAGAACTATACTTTTGCCCTCAAACATTAAAAGTGTATTCAGTAGTTCGGTGCAAAATCAAACAATTTTACACGTTAGGAAATCGTGTTTTTGTAAAGAGTCATCGGAATGGTGTATAATGAAATTAAGAATGTACTAATAATAGTTTTCTATAAAAAGTGTCTACCACCATACACCAAAACAGAAGACCAACAGGGACAAAAAAATAATAAATGAGCGTAAACATACACACGTTGAAAAGATTTAAAGGGGTCATGAACTGAGAAATCAAAATTCCCTTGATCTTTTGACATATAAGAGGTCATTGTGCTATAAAAACATCCTGCAAGTTTCAGAAATCAAAACTTTCTCAGTAGTCTAAAAACAACAGCTTTTGGAATGTTTTACTCTATGATGTAATAGCAAAGCCACTAGAAGGCAAGCCAGCAACCATTAGCCGAAAAAGCGTAACGGCTAAAGCTAACGCTTCTGGTCTGGCAGTACGTGGGAAAGGAGACCAGAGGCCGTTTTTTTTTTAATGGATGTCAATGGAGGAGAGGCTTCACTACGATGAATGAACAGCTTTTAAGAGTATATGGCTTATCATTTAATGAATCGACAGCCTATTTGCTAATCTTCAACATGTTTTACACTAAACATTACTTTTGGATTGAGCTATTCTTAGAGTTTACCACGATAAAAAATGCCGTTTTATAAGAGAAGTCACTGACTTTTTGCGACAGGTGGGATTCAGCTTATGGCACTTCCCATTCATTCCTACGGCGATTGAGTGTCGTACAACTCTGACTAAAATTCAATGACGTCAAGGCTGTATTGTGATTGGTTATTAAGGGACACGTGATCCAAGTTAGCTGTTACGCTTTCTCCAATAGTAAGTAATACAGACTCTCATCTCCCTAAAGATAATCTCTGGTAATAGTGTGGATAAGCATCGCCGCCGCAGAAGAAGATCAACGCCTGCTTCTACACCACTATCTGTTTAGCCCCACCCACCGATTCTACATCGCTGCCTGTTTAGCCCCACCCACCGATTCTACATCGCTGCCCGTTTAGCCCCGCCCACCGATTCTACATCGCTGCCCATTTAGCCCCGCCCACCGATTCATGGCTGTAGAGTTTACGAGAGAGGCGAACGCAGGTCTACGCAGAAACCAAACGATAAAGATGGCTCTGAAGACATTAGCCCCGCCCACCGATTCTACATCGCTGCCTGTTTAGCCCCGCCCACCGATTCTACATCGTTGCCTGTTTAGCCCCGCCCACCGATTCTACATCGTTGCCTGTTTAGCCCCGCCCACCGATTCGCACGTGTACTGTAAATAGTGAGAGAGGCCAATGCAGGACTATGCAGAAACCAAACAATAAAGATGCTCTGAGGACAACAAGATGCAGTGCCAAGTCTTTCCATTGCCTTACTTCTGATCCTAACATTAGGAAAAAGTGGATGAACTTTATTTTTAATGAAGATCCAGACTGTGTCAGTAAGAACTTGGTCAGAAAATAGCCTATTACTTCTAAATTATGATTTTTGATGTAAACATCTTGATAACATTATGTGGAACTCAGAGAACAGTACAAAATAATAATAATAAAAAGGCAGTTCATTACCCCATTATTGACAGAAAATGCTATTAGTAACGCACATATTACTTATTCTTTGTTGGACATGTAAAGGAATTCATTTTGGTGTAAACCACTCTTTATAGGTCTCCATCCACGATAGATATAAGTGCACCACTGTGAGAATACATAGCAATGCTGACGCTAGCTAAAAAACTACTGAATAAACCATTATTGTACAATGATAAAGAGAGCTATTACTGAAAGTTTTAGCTAGAAGCCTTCATATCCATTGAAATCCATTACATATTTTTACAATTTCTGTTTTTTTCCCCCCGCCAAAGTTCTGTTCTCTATTGTAATTTTTTCTCGATTTCGTTTTAATGGTTTATTCAAATTTTAATAATAAAAAGGATGTCTGATAAATGTATTACTTTAATTCATTCATTTATTCATCTTAATAATAGTGCCCTAGTGTTTAATGCTTTTCAGGACATTTTCTGGGTTCTTTATGATTCAATACAAATTTATTATAAAAAATGGTGGTAATCAAATGTGTAAAACAATTTAATCCTTTAAAATGTAATGAAATGAAATTTCAACAGCACCATGCTGAAGCAACGAAGCTGCGGCGCTCATCCACACAGAAAACGCATACTTCCTATTAAATTAGCAAGGTTTTTTTTTTTTTTTTGGTTTATTATTCACAGACACTAGTCCATCATCACAATTCGATTAAGTGTACTGACCTACCTTTGATTTATTCATCCAAAATTGGCCAAGGTTCAAAGTAGTAAGACGTAACGATCCTTAATTTGCTGAAATCGAGTTTGAATCAAGCTCTGAACTGCTAGATTCGAAACTAAAGATTTGTAAACGTTTTGAAGCTTCATGAAGCCATTTCAAAAACACTAATAAGTACACCATTCTGCAAGCATTCAAAAGTAGCCATCACTTATTGACTTAACTGTGCTTAATTATATGCTAACTTTATGCAACTTGCATTTAGATGAGTGGGGATGCTGACAGATTATTCCAGGTATTCCAGCTTCACAGCTAAACAAAAACTGGCTGCACTCTTAAAAATAAAACTTCCATGAGGGGGATTTCACAGAGATACCATAGCTAGAAGAACCATTTTTGGTTCCCCAAAGAACATTTCAGTGTACAGTTCTTAAAAGAAACAACATTTAAATAATCTAAAGACCCTTTTCCACTATAAAGAACCTTTTGTGGAATGGAGAGGTTCCGTAGAAGTTAAAGGTTCTTCATGGAACTAAAGATGCCAATAAAGAACCTTTATTTTTAAGAGTTTAGTCCAACTTTAAGTGCTAAGGGCACATTTTAGCAAACACCATAAGACTGTGTAGTTTGTTTAATTTCCTTCAGTCTGTCTTTTTCATACCCCGCAGGAATCTTCAATGACACAGAAGAGAGCATTGTGTGCCAAGCGTTCAAGAAATGGTGTGATGAACAGTGAAACCACCATGAAACCAGAATAACACACCACAGGAAATGTTGAGTCTGATTATATTCCTGAACCAAGAAAAACATCTGTGCTGCAAAAAGAAACACATCAAATCATGAATGAAAACCTCCAGAAATTGTGAAAACCACTCAGTTTTATTTCAATGTCTGTAACATTTTCATTCCCAATACACTTGACAAGCTTTAAAACCCAACAATGAAATGCTACTTTCCTCATAAAGCTCACATAAAGAGTAAAAGGTGACTTTACCAACAGGTTTAAAGTGGGCTGGCTTCCAGCACTGAATTCATAGGAAATGAATGCTTTATAAAGAAATTCAACAACAACAAAAAAATCAACATTACAAGCTATCTTAAGTCCTTTCTTAAATAATGTTTGGTTAAGCTTCAAAAACATAAAACAAAAGTATATTAACAAAACGAAAACCATCTCTAGCCAAGACACTTCTATAAAAGACAGACTGTCTTTGTTATTAAAAGGCGTTTGGTTGAAGTTCCACGGAAGCCTGTTTTGAAGGCACCTTTCATTGATGTCACTGATACATATGCATTCATACAGGAGCCTTGTGCTTTACCTGTTACCTGATTGTCTAAATTATTGCTCAGAAAAAAAATTACAACAGCCAGTTTTGCTATAAATCCACAACGAGATACATAACAGTTTCACTGCATATTTAGACTCCACTTGGAATTTGGCAACATTTTAGTAGTCAACACTGCGTAACATCACATTCAGAGGACGACTTTCAGTAGTTTGTCTATAGGGGAAGGAGATTATGTAATACACTATTCTTGAAAGTTTTGTAGTGCTTCAAGACACCAGCTTTAAACCAGAATAAAATACAATCTTGATCAAACCCTGCGGGTCATTATTAACTAGGTTTGGTGGTCCTACTGAGAGATCATCCCCTCTACTTCACCCGAGGACCGAACCGGTTAGGTTCCACAGTCTAAGACTAAGTCTAAAATCACAAATATAGAATAGAACATTTCATTTAAAGGAATAGTTCACACAAAATTGAAAATTAGGAACATCGTCGTCTTACTCTCACGTAGCTCTAAACATTTTTTATAACATATACATTTTTACAAATTTTGTTTTTTTTTGTTTTTTTGTCCTTTTTGGAAATTGGCAGTCCCTGTGGAAGCCTGTTTCAGCATGGAATAAAAATAAATAGGTAATTGTGACTTTCTCGCAATTCAGACCCCCCCTCAGAATTACAAAAAATAAAATAAAAAGTAAAAAAAAAAAAATGTTAAAAAGTAAAAAAAATAAGTTATTTTTAATTTTGTGGCAGAAACAAACAAACTGAATTACAAGATGTAAACTCACAAAACTGAGAACAAAAGTCCAAATTGTAAGATAAAATGTTGCAATTATTGAATTATTTGCAATTATTTTTGCAATTGCAATTTATTTTTAACTATTTTTTATTCGGGAACAAAAACAGAAATGAAAGACAAACTCTTAATTCTGAGACGCAAACTCAGAATTGTGAGATATAAACTCGCAATTAACTTTTTTATTTTTTAGTCTGTTGCGAAAAAAACTAAAACTTTTCTGCGAGATGTAAATTTGAAATTACAAGAAAAAATTTTTAGTTCTAAGTTTATATTTTGCATTTCTAACCATTTTTTTCTAAAAATTATGAGTTTATATCTAACAGTTATGCTTCTTTCTGATCTCAGAATTGCAAGAAAACAAGTTAGAATAGTGGGAAATGAAGTTACGTTTTTAATTATTATTTTTTATTTTGTGGTGGAAACAGGCATCCATAAGTCCCAGTCCCCATTCACTTTCAATGTATGGAAAAGAACAGCATGAATTCTCTGCTAAATATCTCTTTCTGTGTTCCACCATAGAAATAAAGTCATTCATGTTTGGAACTACATAAGGATGAGTGACTGATGACAGAAAGTTTTGGGTGAACTATTGCTTTAAGTGACAGATTTGTATTGTAAGGCACTTTACAGTGGTCTGACTATGTTACCTATGCTAAAAACACTTACAACATCTTTCCATTGATTTCTCAACTGAAAGTTACCTTTGCATAGTTCTATAAAACAACACATAACAGTTGCACCTACATGATCAAAATAGTGGCACAAATTGGATGCTACTCAAAGGCAAACATCAGTACATCTGAGTTGAGCACAGTAGAAATATACAGTAACAGTACAGCTTATTATTACAAACATAGTCAGTCATTTTACACCATGTAAGAATTAAAAAACCCAAGTGTTAGAATAAAATATGTCTTTTTTTTAATCTTCAACATATTATCATTCTTCCAGTTTTTTTGCCATCAATATATAAAAAATCCCAGATCTTTCTCTTTAATATTTTTTATTAAAAAAAAAAAGATCTGGGACAGTGTAATTAAAATGTATGGCATATTAAAACAGAAATGAATCAAAAAGGGTAATAAATTGGAATTTGAAGTTTGAATTATTATATGACTATTCTTTAGTCATCAAATATGTGTTAAGAAATGATTTCACATTCTTATGGATTATTTCAAGCTATGCACTGTGTTAAAATGCATCCTCAGGGTATCTTAAAAAATGCATGAGGTGAAATACATTTGCATAACTATACAGGCACTGCATATGACCACAAGAAGAGTTTTTGAAGGCTTTCAGCAGAGTTAAAACTGAATATTGCTTATTGCTTGGCACATTCCACAGGACATCTGAATGCTGTGTGCAAACTGTCCTTCCACATGTGCATTTCTTCAGCCTCTGGGTCTAAAGAGTATTCCACAAATCCACTGCGCTACGTGAAATTCTCCTGGACCAGAAACATTAATACTGAGAGAATATTGCCATTGATTAATAATGGAATTAAATAATTTAGGGTCAGCTGTTTCAGATCAGCCTCATAGCAAACATACTTTGTCCATCTATTGGTTGTGTGCGTTTTCATCTGAAAGATACGATTTGTAGAGCATTTGCTCAAAAGTTTCCTTAACAATCAACAGAAATGTTCACAACATTTATGAATTAGTTATGATTAATGTAGCTATGCTAAGGGAGCATTTCACCCAAAAATGAAAAAAAAAAAAAAATGTTCTTTTACATTTTACTTTTTACAATGAGAAACCATATAAACTTTCATTTGGCCCCTTCATTCAAGTGCTTGTTTCACGCATGCTCATATCAGCGGCTCATCGGTCCGATTGATTGATTCAAGATTGAATTCAAGAATTCAAGAATTCAAGATTGATTGAACTGTTGGAGGAACTGGAGCACTGAATCAGTTCATTCATCATAGATACGCGCTGCTATTTTGGCTCATTTCGAGTCGGAGTGACTGTTGGACATTTGAAAGTGAGTTTTGATTGAGTAACTTGTAAATCTGTGCTGCTTGAGCCATGAACTGTTTTAGACGGTTCAGTCTGATTTGGTGAATTGGTTCAACTAGTTCACTAAAAAGAATCAGTTCAAAATAATGATTCATTCACGAACCGAACATCACAGACTGATCGTTTCGCTTCATAAGACCTCAATATATCGTCAGGAGCCATGGGTATTAATTTTGTGTTGCCTGATACGCTTTTTCGACTTTCAAAGTGACGGTAGCCTTTGACTTGAATTTTATGAATCACCAAGGACCACGGTTTCCGCTAAAAATCTTCTTTACTGTTCTACTGAAGAAAAAAGTCACCTACATATTGGATGACCTGAGCAGATTTTCATTTTTGGGTGAACTATCCCTTTAAACATCAACTGTCTGTCACTTAATATCTACACGTTAAATGGAAAGCATTGTGCTTAAGCCATTCGTTTACAAGGATATATAAAAAAAGAGAAATATTCTTCTAAACTGTGTGCAAACACGCTACTGTACAACCAAAGAAATTACCTTTCAAGTGCACTGTTATATTATCCCAAAGTTGATTAAATTGTACTCTAATACACCTATGAGAAGTTACACAAATCAATCTTTTTACGATACTGACCTTGATTATTTTGATATTATTATAACACAGTGAAATTTGGGTAGACGAAACTGGAATAAGGTTAAAATACGATAAAATAAAACGAGTGTAAACATAAAAATAATATTATTTTGCACTTGACAAAACAGGCCGTGCTTCTTCCTTAGCAGTCAATGGTGCTACCGGAAAAACGTGACAATGACCAGCGGCCCTGAACAGCCAAACGAAGGATTCCTTGCACTAACAAACATGCTCGTTCTCCTCCATGTTCACGCTGTCCTTACAGCTGCTTTCGTTCGAGGCTCCGGACGAGATGGAGGTGAGGAGTGGGTCGCTCGTTGCTACAGATGACAATGTGTCATCCATCAGGATGTCGTCGAGTTTAGCGCCATATGCCTCTGAAACAAGACCATAAGCATCGGTGGAATTGCTAGAGTCGTTAAAGGTGATTGTGCTGTCGTTTAGGTCTAGGGTGCTGGAGCGGCAGGACGGGTGTACGTGAGGGTACATGTCCCGGGAGCAGTCGCCCAGGACCGGCTCCTGTTTGATGGGCCGGGCTGCTAGCTCTGATGAGCAGAGTGTAGACGAGACGACGGCCAGTCCATGAGCACGAGCCTGGATTTCCAGCTCCTGGATTAGCATTCAACCGATAGACAACAAAGCAATAACTGAAACATATACTGTATGAACCTACAAATTGCCACTTTTCTGGATGTATCTAGATTCAAATATATCATTTAAATCTAGAAAATTTAAAAAAATATATAAATTAATAAAATGATTAAATATTTAAAATATAACACTAAGGGCCAGTTTTACTAGCAGCTTGCGCCAGCGCAAACCGTCTTTTGGCGTTAAAATTGTACTGTCAGGATTTACTAAAGACGCGCAGTGACGAATTAGCGCTGAAAAGGCGTGGACACAGTTATTTTTGCACTTGACCTGATTGAATATGCATTTCTAGGAGTTTCCCTTTCAGACGCAAAATTTATGGGAGGAGAGTATTCAAATGAATCACGCAACGTGTTTTACTAATGTTTGCGCACGTCAATATATTGCTGCGCTTAATATATTGCGTCGGTCGATATGTAAATGAGATGTTGCGTCTGTGTTCTTTAATTTGCACGTTGTTAGTAAATCACCTGCAGAAATTTCCCCTCCCATCGGCGCTGTTTTGGAATTGCGCTCTCGCACTAATTTGCCCTGTTTAGTAAAACTGGCCTTTAATTAAATATAAACATTAAAATATAGAACAAACTACGACCAAAAGTGAACAAAAGTGACCCTCAGTCCTAAATATGTGGTTAGAGAACAAATTATTTTGTGTTACTAAACCAAAGCACTGCATTATTTCAAGTTCAAGCCCATCACAGTGAGTTTGGAATTCATATACTTATCTATTAAAGTAAACAATAACAATACCTGTATAATATCTGTAGTACATTTTTGCAGTTTTACTAAGCTGGTGTGCCTTTGGTGTCAGACATAATTGAAAGAATGAATATGTTTTGGATTGAAGGTCATTGCAAAAATGTCTAATATTGATGGCTAATACAAATTGGCTAATTATCCTTGTGCCTTTTTAAAATAATGATAAATCATTTATAATAAACAATGCAACATTCCATAATGAAATGAGAATTTCAATTCAAGGTGACTTTTAAGTGTTTTTAACATCATCTTTTTTTACAAGTGATTCTTAGAAGAAAATGCTTTTTGAACATTTCTTTTCTTCAATATTTAGTTCTAGTCATTGAAATTTACCCTTGTGAAAAAGAAACACACTTAACTGTACTTAATGTGCACTTAAATCTTAAAAGTATAATTTAAAAAATACTTGTAGATAATTTAATATTAATGAAATAAAACGCCACTTAAGTGTTTCTTAATACACTTAAGTACACTGAATTTCTTTCTTATGTTAAACACAAAAGAAGATATTTTGAAGATAACACATTATTTATACCCATTGACTTCAATAGTATGGGGAAAAAACTATGAAAGTCAACGGCTTAACTGTTTGGTTACAAACATTCCTCAAAATATCTTCTTTTGTGTTCAACAGCTGAAAGAAACTCATACAGGTTTGGAACAACTTGAGAGTTAGTAAATGATGACAGGATTTCGTTTTTTTGTGTGAACTGGCCCTTAAGTCTATTCTATTAATCTGGGCCTCTTCGGTCACTTTTGACTGAAAAAAATGGACATTTTGAAATTTAAAAAATTGTCCTACTTCATTGGAATGAGATGACTGTTGTTGCATTAGCTATGTGAACACACAACAATGATCATGGACATGATTTGAATATCTTAAAAGGCTGAAAACTAAAAAAAGTAACACTTGGTACCTTTACGGTCAAAAATGACCATGGAAAAAATAGTAGCTATACAAATAAATTGTATAAATATTGTGTAGTATCATAAAATCCCCTCAAAATTCTAAATAATAATAAAAAAAATATTATTGAAAAAAAAAAATATTACATTGATTTTACTGAAGAGAAAAAAGAAGTTACATTTCAAGGCTTTCGTCACTTTTGAAGTGTGACCCAAAAAAGAGACCCAGAGGGTTAAAGTGCATTTTTTCCCCATAATACATGTGCTAAAGTTCACTTCTTTTTCATAAGGGTAATTTTGGACAGCGTACTATTTCTGTATGCCATTCCACTGTATGCTACAGTTGTATTTTATAGTTACGTATTGATGTGTCAGAACTGACCTGTATCCTGAGCATCAGGTGGCGGTTGGCGTGTTCCAGCTTCTTCTGACGGTTCTCCAGCTCTTTGGCACGCTGCTGCTCTCTATGAAGTTTCCTGATGTAATCCACAGAGGCCTTCAGAATAGTGCCCTTGTTCCAGCGCATGTCCCTGAGCAACACACACAAGCAGCTGACACCAGCACATCTGATAGACCCTCTATCAACAGCACTAGCCTCTGCTGTGATAATAGCATGTATTCATCTGCTTCATGTGTAAGTGTGTATTTACTGAACACTGCGGTGCTTACGGATCATTTGATTTAGGAATCAGAGTCCCCAGTTCTTTGATTCGATCGTTAATGTTGAATCTCCGTCGTCTCTCAACTGAAACAGATGAAAAATGCGTGTTATATTACACACTTGTATTTAAAAACTCAAACAAACTCAATTCACTTACACCCAAAGTCTATGGGACAAAGACTATAACTTAATTATGTAATTTTTACAAACTGAGGGATGAATGAAAATGGTTTTCTTTTGTAAAACTGGAACAGTGTTTCAGGATGCTACCCTACATACAAAAGCAAACTCACTTAAGTTATGGTTGTTCTTTTTTTGCCTTTCCTTTGCGAGAGTGTGAACTTCTGCCTCTGAAAAAGATAAAGGAGTGTGAGAAGAGAAACTGAAAGCAGGACGCTTATCTGCCATATGTTTTGGCACCCTTTAAATGTCACTGCAGTTGTCTTATAGCACATTTTCTCTCACCAAAATCCCTTTTCCACAAAATGTTCTGTATAGATTATGACCAACAGTTTTTTTTTATGCATAAAGTACCCAGACAACCTGCTACATTTGCCATAATATATACAGTATACAATAAATCACTGCATGGAAAACTGTATCCCACAATGCAATGTTTTGCCTAGTTTTACATAAAATCAGACCAAAAAATGCAAAATAACTATTTATTTCCAAGATGATGGTTGCCACTTACATACAACTTTACGAGGTCCCATGAAAATGTAAAAATGAAATGTTCATTCTGGAATAATACCTACTGTTTTACATACTACTTTTTAAAAAAGTATGCGATGCGATGGCGCCGCAGACGGCAGCCTCAGTGTTTGGCTCTCCAGTGTTTGTACTGTTTTTGTTAGTTTTTCCTGTTTTTTGTTTCTCAAACACGATCAGTTTTACCAGGGATGAGCTGCTGAACATTCGGCAGAACACACCACACAATCTTCTACCGGATTTCGTTTATTCGGACGTTTTGCTGAACGTTGTACTTGGCGGAGCAGCTGCGCTGATCAAGAGCTTCAGGACGCGCAGACAGGGGAAGAGAGCCGGCGTGCTCGTGAAGCTCAGGAAGCGCGGACTCTGAACGGCGTTGCCTAGCATCCATCTGGCGAATCTCCGCTGTTCATGGCAAGAGCGAAAAGAATAACAGAGATGGTACAGCCTGTTATTATTCCTTTCCCAATACGATGCCAGTCTGATGTTTCTGACCCTGAAGTGACCCGCATCCTAAAATTATTGTAGTAATCTAGGATCAGGTCCTTAATCTTACTGGGAACATGATGGAGGTGTAGAGCGAGCTCGACTAGCTTGTGCGGTATGGACCCATAGGCATTCGCCAGGTCCAACCACAAAACAACTAGTGTATTTTATTCACATTTTATTTTTATTATCTGTGTGTTGTTGTTGTCTCCGTGTACTGGAAGCTTGTGACACTATAACAAATTCCTTGTATGTGCAAACATACTTGGCAATAAAGCTCTTTCTGATTCTGATTCTGATTCTGAAAATAGTAGCCAGCATGTAGTGTACACTACACAGTATTTTTTTAGCAGTAAGCTAGTATTTAACTCTAAACATGACTGAACTTGAATGGAACCCAATTTTATATAACAATTTAACAATTCTATATAACAGTAGATACACTCAGTACCATTCAAAAGTTTGAGTTTAGTAAGTTTTTTTTAAATACATTATTCAACAAGTATGAAAGCTTGTTTCTGCCACTGAATGAAAAATAAAAAATGTAGTTACAACTTCTCACAATTTTGACTTTTTTCTCAGAATTGCAAGACATAAACTCGCAAATGCGTGTTAAAAATGTTGAATTGTGTGATGCAAAGTCGCAATTGTGAGTTATAAAGTCAGAATTGTGAGCAAATTTTTCTCCCTTAGAATTTATAACTCACAACTGGAGTTTATATCTCACAATTCTGAGAAAAAAAAGTCAAGATATAAACTAAGAACTCTGCCTTTTTTCTCACAATTTCGAATTCACATCTCACAATTCTGAATTTGTATCTTGAAATTCTGACTTTTTTTGTCTCAGAATTGCGAAAAAAAGTACAAATTGTGATATATAAACTCAAGAAGAAAAATCAACACTGATAATACTCAGAAACAATAATAATAATCAGAAATATTTCTTGAGCAGCAAATCAGCATATTAGAATGACTTCTGAAGGATCGTGTGACACTGAAGTGTGTAAAAAGTTTATATATAAACTAATGTGCCAGTATGGGTAAATCTAATCCATAAAACAATTTTAATCCATAAAATGATTATGTTTCTGTTTTGTTAACGGACATGCAGACAAGGAGAGAAATCTTCGAACGTACCCACAGGAAACCCTTCAGGCCTTTGATAGCTCTCAAACTTGCTACAGGAGCTGGGCTTGTCCATCATGTGCATCATGGCTGGAGATGGAGTAACTATGTAGCATACGAGCATATGTTTTCTCATATCATTTCATATCATTTCTCACTCATATCATCATTCACATGACATTTAAAAGGTGAAACACATTTCAGTACATCGCCAAAAGGCCTGGGAGGGTCTTAGATGCTACAAAACTGCATTAACTAATTCATATGACACTTACCAGAGAATTCCCTTTTAATGTTGGACAGGTTAGCAGGGCACGAGTTACTGATAGAGATTCCCGGAGGAGGCATGCCTGGGTTACTATACATGTCCAAGAGTAACTATGTAGCATACGAGCATATGTTTTCAATCTCTCACTCATATCATCATTCACATGACATTTAAAAGGTGAAACACATTTCAGTACATCGCCAAAAGGCCTGGGAGGGTCTTAGATGCTACAAAACTGCATTAACTAATTCATATGACACTTACCAGAGAATTCCCTTTTAATGTTGGACAGGTTAGCAGGGCACGAGTTACTGATAGAGATTCCCGGAGGAGGCATGCCTGGGTTACTATACATGTCCAAGAGGTTCGCTGACACGGGGATCTAGAAACACAAGAACGTGTATATTATTGTCTCTTTTTTTTGTTCTTTTTGAAGCTCACTGTGTGGAAAAGAGCAGCATGTGTGTTCTGTCTACGGCATGAGAGTGAGTAAATGAAGACTATTCACTATTCCTCTGCAGACAGCAGTCAGATAGACATTAGATCAGGTGTTGACAGCTGGATCGCACGGCTTTCTGCTATACTGACACCAGCCACAGCTCTGATTGTGTGAGATGACAGAAAGAGACAAAGTCTCACCAAGTTCACTGCTAATATAAAAATACACTCGAGTCACTGTAGTTCTTGAAACTTGTAGACAATGCTGGGGAAAGTTGCTTTTTAAAGTAATGCATTGCAACATTGCGCTACTCCATAAAAAAGTAACTAATTGCATTACTCAGTTACTTTTTATGGAAAGTAATGCATTACGTTACTTTTGCTTTACTTTTTGTCACCTGGGGTGGGCTTGCTTGTTTGTTTTTTAATAACAAAAACCCCAAAAGTTGTATTTTTGGCAACTGTAAAGGCCCTTTCACACCAAAAGTGAAATGAATAAGCCTCAGGCTGAAGGAAGTGTGTCTGCCTCTGCACTTATGCCTAGTTTCTCTCAACATGGGGACAGGAGAGCTGTCAGTGAATAAATGGGAAAACAAAGTAATTTGTGTTACTTACACTATATTGCCAAAAGTATTGGGACACCCCCTTCTAATGAACAGGTTTGACTACTTTAGTAATTTCCATGAGTACAAATCTTAATGTTTAAGCATACAATGATATTCTAGGGAAGCAACAGTTTGGACAGGACCCTTTTCTATTCTAACATGACAATGCCTCTGTTTATAAGGCAAGGTTCAAAAATAAATGATTGATTCAGTCAGTGTGGAACAACTTGACTGGTCTGCAGAAGGCAAAGTCCCAGTCCCAGCTGAACGCAACGAAGATGAAAACATAATTCATGTATTTAAAAATTGCATTTCCATCTCTGTTGCAACAGTTTTGGAAGTGTCTGTACCCATATGTACAAGTCACTGGTGTTTGGTGATGAGTTTTGAATGAGAGGCATTGTCATGTTAGAATAGAAAAGGGTCCTGTCCAAACTGTTGCTTCCCTAGAATATCATTATATGCTTAAACATTAAGATTTGTACTCATGAAAATTACTAAAGTAGCCAAGCCTGCTCATTAGAAGGGGGTGTCCCAATACTTTTGGCAATATAGTGTATTTAAAAAAGTAACTCAGATATTTTCTTGCAAATTTTAAATTAATGCATTACATTACTATTTATTTGAAAAAGTAATCTGATTATGTAACTCGCTTGTAAAGCGCTACCCCCAACACTGCTTGTAGTTTTCGAAATTCTTGATCAGGGTTTAGCTATTTACTTAACTAAACTAAATTATGTAATTATATTAACTGTTTTTTTGTTTTTTACTAATGTTTTGTTTTTTTGCAAGCAAAATAAAACAAATAAATAAAATAATAAATATTTCATTATAGTAACCGTTTCTTTGCAAACAAATTTAACTGAAAACATATTTTGTATTACATTACTACTGTTTTTTGCAAGCAAAATAAAATAAAATAAAACAAAACAAAACAAAACAAAACTTGTTCATTGACCTAGTTTCTGTTTCCCCTTGATTGCCTTAGTTAGTTCACCTGTGTCTAGTTAATTTAGTCATTAGTTCCTCATTAGTTCCTCTTCCGTTTGTATAAATTCCCTTCCTTTAGTTCTCTGGGTTGTTGGTTATTGCGTGTGGTTACCCTTCGTGTGTGGATATTTCCGTCATCTTTCCCCGTGCTTTAAATTATCTCTTGTGGGTCATTTCTCAGCCAAATTTGATGTGCGATTAATATGTGATTAATTAGATTAATTAATTGGCACATTGTGGAATTAATTAGATTAAAATTTAAAAAAAATGACAGCCCTAATATATAGCTCTCTCTCTCTCTCTCTCTCTGTGTGTGTGTGTGCGTTTTTGTGACAAATGAGGACATAAATTTGTATAATGACAAGGGTATGACATAGGTATTACAAGGAGAAGGTGACTTTTCAGGACATTTTATAAATCACACAGAATGGAGTGTATTGAAAATCTGAAATAGCACAAAGTTTCCTGTAAGGGGTAGGTTTAGGGGTAGGGTTGGTGTAGGGCAATAGAATATACGGTCTGTACAGTATAAAAACCATTACGCCTATGGGATGTCCCCACTTTTCACAAAAACAAACCTGTGTGTGTGTATGTGTGTGTGTGTGAGAGAGAGAGAGTGAGAGTGTGAGAGAGAGAGAGAGAGTCCTTCCTTGTTCTTGTAGATTTAATAAATATCTGTTTGGATTATCTTCGTCAGGATAATCTTGTCAGCAAAATTAAATAAATACATATTTCCTTATATTAGCACTGTTTTTTGTTTTTAGCAAGCAAACAATAAAATATAATAAAATAATTAATATTTCTTTTCATTACTTGTTTTTTTGCAAGCAAAATTAATCGCATATTTTATTATATTACTACTGTTGTTTTGGTTTTTGCAAGCAAAATGAAATAAAACAAAACAATATAAGACAATGAATATTGCATTATATTAACTGTTTTTAAGCAAAATGAAATACTACCGTTTTTTGCAAAATAAAAAAAAAAGATAAAAATAGAATATTATATAATACATTTTTATTATATAATACATGATATAATAAAATATTTCATTATATTAAATGTTTTGCAAGAAAAATTAATTATACTGTTACACGGTTTTTTTTTTGTCTTTTTGCAAATAAATAAGTAATACAAATAAATAAATAATGTAATTATATAACTATAAAGGGTTCTTAAAAGCATGAAATAGCGTGATATATTTTTCTATGGTAGTCATTAGCAGGGCCGTACCCACCATTGAGGTCCCCGAGGTCCGGGGCTCGGTATTTTTCCAATAACAGAAGTTGTAAAATAATTACCTCATATTAATTCTGCTTTGGTGCTGCAAGGATAAAAAGCCAAGATAACAGATCTTGTCATCTGAGATGCCTCAGCGGTAGGGGTGTGCGATATATATCGTCAGCGATAACATCTTAATTGTTTTTTTAACGATGTGTGATTTGACATTATTTTGCAAAAACCATTCAAAACAGCCCTACAGAGTGCACGCATACATTACTTGAAGTTTAGACTAGTGCGTGTGCGCATTTAGAGTGTGTTCTTTCACTGCATGATTCAGTCTATTAAAATACATTTAGAATGATCACAAATTCAAGACATGGGGGCAGAAAATTTATATATTTATACCACTTCATATAGTTAATCAATGTCACACAAAGAGTGCCGTTTTTCTCCAAAAATTCACCGGATGGTCGAAACGTTGCAATAAATACTTTTATGGAGCAGTTATATCAGTGTGCAGACATCACGTTTGTTATTTTTCTCCCAAAATTACCATGATTGCAAATGTGATATTGATTTTTTACAACAGCTCAATAAACAAGAAGTTATTTAAAGGCAGGGTATGTGATTTTTCAAAAACACTGTAGAAAACAGATTCGGCCCGAATAGCAAAACAAACTTGTAGCCAATCAGCAATAAGGGGCGTGTCTACTCGTGATGTGGAGGAGAGAGCGTTCAGTGCATGGGACGGACATTAGCCGAGCCGAGCGACAGAAAGATAGAGATGGCAGATAAAAAACAAAAGAGGAAAACGTCTGCGGAACGATAAGGCAAGAAGTAGGACCCATGTAAATATCGGATCAGCTTTCCAGAGAACTCAAGGAGCGGAGGCCTGCGATCGGACGCCGAGGTTGCTTTGTTTCTTCTCAATAGGTGAGTAACACCGTGTCTACAACAGCTAAAGCCTGCCTCCACTGAACGCGATCAAACGACCGTTGAAAACCATTTGAAATGTGTGTCAGCACGTCATAAATAGAACCCGGCAGCAGTTTTCTGTCGGGGATTTGTTGCGCCGCGCCGCTCACGTCCGAAGACACGGTGTAACATTGGTTTTGCTTTGTTTCACAGAACTAATCGTTGCCTGGGTTGCGTACGTATATGTGGGGAGGAGCTATCAAAATAGGGGCAAGACCCTTTTGGGGTAGAGGCGTGTTTGTTTTGGTGATTTCAAATATAAACATTGGCTACCAGAAATCACTTACACTGCCTTTAAGAGGTGGTGTCACGAGCAACAGACTTGCTGTTGAAAAGTGACAAAGATTAGCAGAGCTAAAAGATGCAGCAACAAATTACTCTGCCATTAAGAGACTTACGTTTTAAACACTATATTGCCTGTTTTTGCTCTATTTCGCCAACAAAAATCATTCCAAAAACAGCCACAGCACTGATTTGCATCTCTGAGCAACATGATGGTGTTTCGTTCCTGAATGAATCAACCGTTTAAATGATTCGGTTCAATCGCAACGACTCACTTATTAACAGTGATTTGCTGCCACCTACTGGCGGTTTTAATTTCACATTTCGACTTTTTCCGATTTTTTTCATGTTTTAAAAAATTTCAAATATCAGTATTCAACGTTTTATGTTTAATATATCGAAACGTTATTTATGCATTTGTAATTGCAGGTTAAATGCATTCAAGTCTTGCATTAAACAGTGTGTAAATAATACATCTAAATGCTACTTCAGATGCAGCTTCTGTGTTGATTTAATTTGCTTGGTAACAGCCCAAATGTCTTATTATTTTAATTCACTGATTAAATGTAAGAATTTGACTCAAAAGATAATGGACACTTTTAGAAAAAATGGCTTTATAAAGGTAAAACTGCCCATAAAATGTAAAAAATCAGTTTAAACTTATTGGAAAAGATTAATTTCTATCAGTGTGAAAAAATAAATAAATAATGTTTAATCATTTTAGACACGTGATTTTACTGAAGGCTAAGAAGATAATTATAACTGAGTTTATTAAATTCATAAACTATATCTTCTCTATTTCCAGTTTGTAGCATGGATCATTCATTGCAACATTTAATCCGATTCTCATGTTTAAGAATCTGTTATCTTGAAAAATTATTTAAACTACTACTGCCCACTGACTTGGTTTTAAACCTATTTTATATATATATTTACATATACAGTATGCAAATATGCCTCCTTCCACATACTCATATTAGTAACAGAAGAAAGTATAACAGTGTATATACCGTGTTGGCCATCTGAAGTCCGGGGTCCAACGACAGTCCCATGATATCATCATTGTAACTGGATTCCAAACTAATGATGTCGTCAATGACATCGTCCATCTGAGAAAAATCAAAAGCAATAGATATCATCAGCTGTCAGAGCTCATCCACTCAGCTAGAGTACAACGCATAGTGAAGTCAATTAACCCTGGAATAATGCAAGAGTTCAAATCAACCCATAGCTACGCTGAAAATCACTGGTTAATCTGGCGCACATCCTAAAGAGCTGTGTATTTCCTCTCAGCGTGCCAATGCCAGACTCTGTCTAATCTATTAACACGTGTTTTAGCACATCTCTCTCTCTCTCTCTCTCACACAGTGAGCAGTGACGCAATCCACGCCAGCTGCTTCAGCGAGACGTTCACAGAGACGCAAACCGTGGGGCTGGAGTCGCTTTTACTGATTAGCAGGTAATGAGCTCTAAAATGACATCCTTATAATGTCTCTACCTATTTATACATCATTTACTGATGTCGCTGGATTTGTGCTGTGCTCTTGGCGAACCTGCCATGATCCTGTCTCCTCTGTCTAGTCTTGTTTATGGCGTGCATGTTTTGTTCTTGTCTTTGTGTTGAGCACATGCTTTCTGTTTTGCTCATTTGCCATGTGCTCATTATTACATCTTTGGCTCATTTTTAGCCTCCTCATGTCCTACCCTTTATATTCTCCCTGTGTGTTTTGTCCTGGCCTGGTTTGTCTTCTCAGTCCCGTCGGTCAGTCTTGCTGTAGTCTAGCTGGAATAAACACTACCAAAGGGCCTTTTGGTTTGGCTGTGATCTATTATATGTTTATGCCCAGTTTTGTGGTAGATTTAGGTATTGTTGTTTTCAATAAACATCACAAAATCAAGCACTTTCAACGCTTTCAGTGCTCTTTCAGCACTTGAGTTCAGTCTTAAATCCTGACAGAACCTTATATAGAGCATGTCTGGGTCATTTTTTAATAACGAAAATATTTTGTAACATCTTTGCATTGTGACTCTTTTCATGACAGTTCAAGGATTCATTATTTTTTTTACGGTCCACTTATAAATGCCAGTAATTTTTTTTACCTTAAATATTTTGCAAAATATATATTTTGTTTATTTTCTCTTTTGGTTCGCTTACTATTAAATACGGTGATATTTCACTTGAATGGTTTCTAAAAAATAATGGCTCCATTAGTATAATTAATTTTCTACAATTTTCATTTATTTGATACAAATTTCAGTTATTTGATATTTATATCTGATATTTATAAATTTCATGTAGTAACTAGTGCTGTCAAACAATTAATCGCGATTAATCACATCCAAAATAAAAGTATTTGTTTACATAATATGTGTGTGTACTGTGTATATTTATTATGTATATATAAATACACACACATGCATGTATATATTTCAGAAAAATAAGTTGTTTATATTTTAAATATATTAAATATATTAAATATATGATGTGAATATAAATATATACATGTATATATTTTCAAAATATATACTGTATGTGTATTTATATATACATAATAAATATACACAGTACACACACATACAGTGTATTATGTAAACAAAAACTTTTAATCTGGATGTGATTAATCGTGATTAATCGTTTGACAGCACTAGTATTTATACTTTTTACTTTTATTCCATAAAAAAATTGAGATTTTTTATGTTAAATATTTTGCAAAATATATATTTTGTTTATTTTCTCTTTTGGTTTGCTCGATTTGGTTCATCTGGTTCAATTTTCTTCAGAAATATCATGTTATATCCACTAAAAGTATAAATAATATATTATAATCTCACACATATATTTTGTGCACTCAGTTTTTCAGTTTGCTTGAAATTGCATGTAAGTTACTTAACAGTTTTTACAATGTCTGCTTTATGAATTGATGATTCTTGAGTTCAAGTAAGTCATTTACATATATTGAATTTATTTTTAAAAATAGGTATTACACCTGTTGTACAATATGTTTTTTTGTTTGTTTCTTTGTTTGTTTGATTGTTTTAGAAAAAAAAAACTGATTTTGGATAAATGGATAAACTGGATAAATGTCCTCTTGATTTCTTCTGTATTTGAACATTCTATATCCCCAATGACCTGCTGTCAAGGAGTATATTAGTTGTCCATCAACTATGCTGAATGCATTGTTATGGTTTATGATATTTTTATGACTTCAGTTCAAAGTGATGAAACTGTCAAACTATGTTCTGATAGAATACATAAACTGAAACCAACAGTTGTTTTATTGAGAAACCATACTGTTTTTACACTTTCCTGATGTGTACCCTATAGACTTGTGCCGGTATTCGGTAATGCGATATATCACGGTAATGAATATGCACGATATTGTTATCGTGGGCACTTCTAAATACCGTGAATAATTATATATAACAAATTATTCAGAATTTTGAATGCATTTTAAGAATACTTTTCCCATAAACTGGTCAAATTAATCGCAACATGAAAATTTGATACCGGCATATCCCTAGTACCCTAAATAGAATGAC
Source organism: Sinocyclocheilus rhinocerous (assembly GCF_001515625.1). Lineage (NCBI taxonomy): Eukaryota > Metazoa > Chordata > Actinopteri > Cypriniformes > Cyprinidae > Sinocyclocheilus > Sinocyclocheilus rhinocerous. The sequence goes on from NW_015647486.1 coordinate 677,235, forward strand.
TCTAATATAGTAACAACATTAAAATAAAGTATAACCCTCAGTATACATGTGGAAAATCATGAATTCATATAAATACAATTTATAAATATCAGATATAAATAAATCTGATTAATAAATATCAGATATAAATATCAAATTGCTTTGTAAAAATTGGACAAAGTTTTACAACAATTATACTAATGTAGCAATTATGTTTAGAAAGCGCTGAAGTGGAATATGACAGTGTTTTATCATCACCTCTTTCTCGCAGTTGGAGTTGAGGGTCAGTAAGGCCATGGGACTGTTGGGGGCGCTGTTGCCCGGCCCCGGAGGCATTCCCCCGTGGTCAAGGGCCTGGCTGGGGCAAGGCAAGCTCACGGCCTGCGAGCCCAGCTTTCCTCCCACCGTGGTGGACAGATACGCCTTCACCTGCTGCCTCTGAGCCTGCTGGATGTGATACTTCGTGGGGTTTTCAAGATGCGTTTGAACCTTCAGACAGACAGAGAGAGAGAGAGAGAGAGAGAGAGAGAGAGAGAGTCAGAGTCAGAATCACAGACAGGAAATAATCACACATCACACATGATGAGGAAGTACCATGTAACACATTTAAAACTACAAAACTACATTCTAATTCATTTTGCTGTTGCTTATGTAAACTCTTACTGTTTTTTTCTGAGGTCGTTACATTATATTTGTGAAATAAAACAAACACACTGAACCACACAATTTAAAAAATAAATAAATAAATAAATCTAAGATCCACTTATTAATGTCAGTACATTTTTGCACTTAAAAATGCATTAACATTTTGTAAAAATAGACTTTATTTTCTTTAGGTAAAATATTTTATGAAATAAAATGGTTATATTTTAAATAGTAAATGGTAAAATATTTTATGAAATAATTTTTGGTTATTTTCTCTATTGGTGCTGTTATGTAAATTGTTTCTGTTTTGCCGTTTTTGTTGTTTCTGTTGTGAAATAAAATAGACACTCTGAACCATACCAAATTAATTAATTAATTAATTTCTAGATCTAAACATTACAGACAACCAGAAAAGGGTAAAATGTCTAAAAATGTTCCAACTTTTCACCCTTAAAACCATGTAAACATAATAATTCACTATTTATAAAAAAATATATTTATTTTTAATAATGTATTTTATGATATTACTTAACAACAACAACAATAATAATAATATAATTATTATTTACAATAAAAAAACTAAAAACAATAACCTGAACCATTTTATCCCACTTCCAAGAATTCTGTAATCACTGTTCCTTCGTCAAATCAGTAATAATTACTGTAATTTTCCAAAATAGCCTCCCATTCTATTCATAGCTCAGTTATTCATCTCTTAAGAGTCCTCAAGTTCCTCCTCCACATGAGCCTTGCAAACATAATGACCTTTACACTCAAGAGGTCACGACTCAAACCACACAAGTGTGCAGGACAAACAGGACAAGCCCTAGAGTACAATGGTGAGAATGAATCCTCAATTATTTGATCAACTGAAGCGAGTATCTATTAAATTGACTTGACCAATAAAGAATGCAGCTGGTTGTGCCTAAAAAGGGGTGAATAACTGATTAGCTTTGCCTGTTGGACAATTAACACAAGACACAACAACACTACTGAACTTGTGCTGTTTTATGTCAAAATATGCCTTTATGGAGCAACTGTGACGTCAATGTGAGGTTGAAACAATGGAGTCTTTCTGCGGCTCATAGTGGCTCCAGCAGCAAACGTCTCCCACCTCCGTCCTGTGAACAGAAGAGAGGCTCTGCCTGCCTCATTCAGATCTCAGCGCTGCAAACGTGAGAAAGACTGACGAAACACGCGCGTGATCTTTCACAGCTCAACCGTCACTTACATTTCCAGCTGTTCTCTGAGGAACGATAAAGTATGCATGACTAAACCGAATGTGAACCTCATAACTGCTCTGAAAACAGCGTCCAGTGTCTTCTAATATGAAGGAATTTCTGTTCGGATTTTTCACAGGTGTTTTACCTGCATTTTGAATATTTTTAATTGTGTGTTGTATTGTTTTGTGTTTATGGGTGAAAGGAAATGTCTATAAACTGGCAGAAAATTACTCGTATCTTTTCCATTTTTCTACAGATTTTGTTCTTTCAGTGTGGGCACCACCGACTATCACTGTACCAAACACACACAAGACATTTTTCAAAATACTGTATCTTCTTTCATGTTCCACAGAAGAAAGAAAGTCCTTCAGTTTGGATCGACATGAGGGTGAGTAGATGATGACAGAATCAGCATTTTTGAGTGAACTTTCCCTTTAAACACTTTAGTATAGGAACCAATTCTCACTATTAACTAGTTGCTTAATAGCATGTCTATTATTAACATATTGGCTGTTTATTAGTGCTTATAAAGCACTATCTTTTCTTATGTTTCTAGTTCTAATGCATCCAGGGAGCAGAATATCTTATAGACTTAGAGGTTGACTTTTTAGACTTGGGACAGTAAGCGGCCACCTAGCAACCAGCAAAAGCACTAGCAATCACATAGCAACACTGAGAACCAATGAAAACCAGAACAATATAGCATGCCGTTGAGCTTGTCATAACAAAAATTTAGTTGTTTAACTAGTTGCTTAAATTATAAGATTGTATGATCTCTAAGAAACAGAGAATTAGCAATAAATAAAGACAACTATGACTTTTGCCTCAGTAAACTCCTAATTTGCTGCATATTAATAGTTAGTAATGTAGTTGTTAAAGGAATAGTTCACCCAGAAATGAAAATTCTGTCATTAATTAATCACCCTCATGTCGTTCCAAACCTTTAAGACCTTCGTTCATCTTTTGAACAGAAATTAAGATATTTTTGATGGAATCTGAGCGCTTTCGGATCCTGCATAGACAACAAGGATATTACCACGATCAACGCACAGAAACGTAGCAAGGCCTTAAACTTGAGTTTAGGTATGGGGTAGGGTTAAGTGATGTACAATATGGCCATGCAGAATAAGGCATTAATATGTGTTTTATAAGTACTAATAAACAGCTAATATGCTAGTAATATGCATGCTAGTTAATAGAGCGTTGGTTCTTAAAGTGTTACCACAATTCAAATATAGTAATTTATCAAGCAACATTTTATTGAAACTAAAAATTTTATAGAATTATAAAATGTAATACATTATATTTTATAACATATTCACATAGAAAACAGTTATAATAATATTTCATAATTTTACTTTTTTTCAAATAAATGTAGCATTGGTGTACATAAGAGACCTCTTGGGACAGACCTTCCATCTTTTCTCTTGAAATAAGAGGGGTTTATTCTCAACATGGCCTGAAGGGATGGACTGGAGTCAGAGGTTGAGGAAGTCAACGTTTCAACCATAAAGCTATAACAATTCTACCCTAAGGCAAGAATTGAGCAGAGCACATTCAAAGCACTCTTTAAATCGATGTGCTGTGCTATATATGCATACTTCTGAATGCCATTCATAAACAATCATGAGACTTTATGAATGACTTCAATGGCAAATGGCCATTTACAGCTTTGGTTGAACCAATGCAACTCAACACATCCCTCCATTAACCACAGCTTACTGAATGCTCTGTGTAGTGCTGCTAATAAAGCCATCGGGGATAAATAAAGCTTTCTAGACTTAAAAAAGAGCAGCTTCTAGAAGTAGTACAGCATTGTGAAATTGATGACATTAAGGATAAGGAAGTCCGAGTTAATTAATGCGCTTTTGTTGTATTTTGGGGTACCTGATGCAACCGCTGAAACTGCTAGGGAAGATATAAGGAAAGAATGTGAAGCTATTAGGAAGAGTAAGGAGCAGGAGTTGGAAAATGAATGCGTGAGGTTGGAGCTTGAACGTGATCGAGTAAACCAGCTAAATAGACAGAGACAGAGGGACCATGAGGTAAGATTTGATATAAAGTGTTTTGCACTTATGCCTCGATTTCACGTGGATGCAGCTGATGTATTTTTGAAGCGTTTGAAAGAATTGCGGCAGAAAGAGATTGGCCACAATCTGAGTGGGTCACTTTAGTTAGGAGGGAGTTTGTTGATAAAGCCCAAGAGGCGTATGTAGCCCTGGATGCTGTGCAATGTACAGAGTACGAAACTGTGAAAAAGGCCATTTTGCGGGCCTATGAATTGGTGCCTGAGGCCTATAGGCAGCAGTTTCGGAAAGGTAGGTTAAAGTCAGGCCAGATTTCGCTAGGCAACAGGAAATACTTTTTGATAAATGGCTCCGGGCAACAGAAACTTATTCCTTTCAAGAGTTAAAACAGTTAATGGTAATGGAGCAATTTAAAAATTGTTTACCCAAACATCTGGCAGTGCACCTGAATGAGCAGGAAGTAACTGAGGTTTCGCGCAGCAGCGAAAATGGCAGACAATTATGTCTTAGTGCATCAGGAGCCATGGATTGCAGACAGAAAACTGGTCTCTCCAAGGCAGTTTGAGGAAAGAGTCAAGAGAGAAGGTAAGAGTGAGAGAGGAACTGCGAAGCCCCAGGAGAGTAATAGAGCCCCCTAGGGATGTCATTTGTCATTACTGTAAAAAGCCTGGGCATATTAAGCCCCGGTGCCCCGCCTTACAGCAGGGGAGGAAAAACCTTCCTGTTGCTCTTGTACTGGAATGAGGCTGTAGAATAGAGGATGTGTGTGAAAACTCTAAATTAGGGGTAGAATCATCAGTCTATAAGAGTTTTATCTCTGAGGGTTTTGTTTCCATTTCTGAGGGTGAGCTGGAAGTTCCTGTGACCCTTCTCCGAGACAAGGGGGCGGCCCAGTCACTGATACTTAAGGATGTCATTGATTTACCACCTTATACTGCGGAAGAAACCTCAGTTTTGATTGAGGGTGTTGGAGGAGAGTATAGGTCGGTGCCTTTACACAGGGTGTTTTTTAAGTCTAGTTTGGTCACAGGAAATGTCATTATAGGAGTTTTGTCTTCCTTGCCTGTTAAAGGAGTTGGTCTGTTGCTAGGTAATGACTGGGGATCAGGTTTTTAGTTCTCCCATTGTTAGTTCAGTCCCTTGTGAGGTCCCTACCCTGGTGGCGTTAGAAAAGGAATATCCTGAAGTATTCTCAGCTTGTGCTGTTACTCGCTCACGGTCTCAGCAGGTGGCTTTGGAGTCTGAGGGGAAACCAGAGATAGGACCGGAATTGGCAGTAAACGGGGCCCCTCAGTCTAAAGAGAGCCCCGTAAACCTGGGTAATACCTTGTTCTCCCACTTATTTGTTGGGGTGAGTAGTAAAAAGTTCAGTAAGGATGCTCTGGTTGAGGCTCAGAGGAATGATCCAGGGTTAGGTCCATTGCGAGAAACTGCTGTTTCTTGGGCCGAGAGCAAGGATATAGCAGAAGGTGTATACTGGAGGGATGGGGTTTTGTCTAAAAATGAGACCACCTTGTTACAGTATATGACTGCTTTTCAAGAGCGTCTCTGGTCTGCTTGTAAAATCGCAAGGGAGTCACTGGGTAGGGCTCAGACCCATATGAAAGCCCATTATGATAAAAAGGCAGTAGAACGTACCTTTATGGTGGGAGATCAAGTGCTTGTGTTGACACCAATGCAGGGGGACAGACTCAGTAGTAAGTTTTGTGGACCTTATTCTGTGTTGAAAAAGGTTGGGGACCGAAATTATGTGATTAGTACCTCTGATCGTCGGCAGAAAACAAGGTTGTGCCATGTCAACCTTTTGAAGCCGTATCACGTACGGGGAAAGGTGGCTGTGGCCGCAATTTCAGTTGGTCCCTCATCCAGATACGTCTGTGGATGTTTCAATGAAGCCATCTAACATTCATCCCTTACAGGAAGAGGATGTAAAGGTGGAGCCCATTGGCGTTCGTCTTAGGAATTGTACCTATTTGCAGGATCTTTCCATGCGGCTTGAACATTTGTCTTCCGAACAGCGGGCAGAGGTTGAGGGCTTGGTAAATGAGTTTCCAGAGTTGTTTAGGGATACCCCTGGCCTTACAACTTTAGCAGTGCATGATGTAGAAACGGGAGATGCAGCCCCTATAAAACAACACCCCTATCGGCTGTCGCTTAATAAGTTGGGTTTAATGAAGCAAAAAATTTCATATATGGAGAAAATCGGAGTTATTGAGCAAGGACAGAGTGAGTGGAGTTCCCCTGTTGTTCTCGTTCCGAAGCCCGATGGAACTCTTAGATTTTGTATAGATTATAGAAAAGTTAATCGGGTTACAAAAACTGACGCCTTTCCTATACCACGACTAGAGGATTGCATTGATCGAATTAGCAATGCCCAGGTTATTTCCAAATTAGATCTATTAAAAGAGTATTGGCAGGTGCCATTATCAGAACGGGCGAAAGAAGTCTCTGCCTTTGTGACACCTGACACCCTATACTTTTGTAAGTTTCTTCCTTTTGGAATGAAAAACGCACCTGCCACCTTTCAAAGACTAATGAATCCAGTCACTACTGGTCTCCCAAATGTGGTTATGTATATAGATGATGTTGTGGTATACAGCGCCTCATGGTCTGAGCATTTGCAGGATCATAAAGCTCAGCTGGTTATTAATTTACCAAAGTGTGAGCTGGGAAAGGGCCAGGCTACTTATTTGGGGCATGAAGTAGGGCAAGGAAAGGTGATGCCTAGTCAAGCCAAAGTAAGAGCCATTCTGGTGCTCCCCAGTCCACGGACTTGTCGAGAGTTAATGTGGGTGCTTGGGATGTGTGGGTTCTATAGGCGGTTTGTGCCAAATTTCGCCAGAATAGCGGAACCTTTAAAGGGGGGTACAATGCTGTTTCATGCTTTCAGAGTTGTTTACACTGTTAAAGAGTTGGATTCTCATGCCAAGCATGGACAAAGTTTCAAAAAACAATTTGGACGTATGACAGAGTATTTCTGTTCCAAAAATCTTACTTCCGGGTTCGTACAAGTTTCAGAGGGTTTTTTTCGATCGTGGCTCTTAATGACGTAAACGAGGGTGGAACTCCTTATATGGGCAGCAACGGAGTGTCAGTTTTTGTGTTTGTTGACGAACGTTTTATAAACAAGGTCCAGTTCGACTCTGGATTTGCACATTGTTTGATACTGAAAGATGGAGCGGTCCTCGTTATGTAAACAGTGGATACAGTTTGTTTTTCTGGAGCAGTCAAGGAGTTTCACAAGTGTGTTTGTTGACGAACCTTTTATAAACAAGGCCCAGTTCGACGCTGGATTTGCACATCGTTTGATACTGAAAGATGGAGCGGTCCCAGCTATAAAAGATCCCGGTCATGATTCAGAACTGCAGATTGTAAGTGAAACGGCATCAGATGTCTGTGTTTTGTTGGCAACCGGCGCTCAAGTGCTCGTCACTCTTTAGCTCCGCCCACGGCGCGCCTCCAGGAGCTCGGCTTTTTCCGGAGAGAATCGTAAAGCTGTATCTTTCTTTCATACATATGATCAAACTAAATACTTTTTGGAGATATGAAGGATGCAGTACTACTCTATAGGTACTCAAGATTAACATGAGATTGGGTGAAACTGTGT
>NW_015647486.1:685482-690094 GCF_001515625.1 Sinocyclocheilus rhinocerous
GCTGGATTTGCACATCGTTTGATACTGAAGGATGGAGCGGTCGAGCTATAAAAGATCCCGGTCATGATTCAGAACTGCAGACGGTAAGTGAAACGGCATCAAATGTCTGTTTTGTTGGCATTCGGCGCCTAAGTGCTCGTCACTATTTAGCTCCGCCCATGGTGCACCTCCAGGAGCTCGGCTTTTTCCGGAGAGAATCGTAAAGCTGTATCTTTCTTTCATAAATATGATAAAACTAAAGACTTTTTGGAGATATGAAGGATGCAGTACTACTCTGTAGGTACTCAAGATTAACATGAGATTGTGTGAAACTGTGTGTGTTATGCCCCCTTTAACAAGATTGTTGAAGAAGGGGGTACGCTTTGTGTGGTCTGATGACTGTACCAAGGCGTATGACCAGATTAAGGCTGTGCTGGCATGTCCACCTGTTCTCGTTGTTCCAGATTTTGAAAAACCATTTAAGATGGCTGTTGATGCCTGTGAAGTGGGAGTGGGAGCGGTTTTGCTTCAATCTGATTAGTCTGGCATTGATAGACCTGTTGCCTATTTTTTCAGGAAGCTGAATAAACATCAGAGAGCGTATTCCACCATTGAGAAAGAAGCTTTGGCTCTGGTTTTGGCTGTTCGCCATTTTGAAGTTTATGTATCTAGTGCCCTGGTTGATTTGGTGGTATATACTGATCACAACCCCTTGATTTTTCTTGCTAAGTTTCAGACATCAAATCAGCGTGTGTTTCGTTGGAGTCTCTTTTTGCAGCCATACAGCTTAGTTATACAGCATGTGGCTGGTAAAGATAATGTCCTGGCAGATACCTTATCTAGGATGCCTGTACATTTTTAAAGATTCAAGGGATTAGGATGATAGGGATCTAATTCCCTGGTATGCAGTATTGAGATTGAATGTTTTAGGACATGAGGCCTGACAATGATTACAATTTGTTTATGTAAAGTTTTAATGAAAAAAAGTTTTAGTTTTTTTGAGGGGGGGAGGAATATTAGGTATTTAAGCAGGGAGCAGTTTAAGCAGTTAAGTACTGACTAACACGAAAAGTAAGAGCCCAGATGATGTCACTCACCTGTGAATGATGAGGCTGCCGCGTGTGTAAGAGTGTGTTTTTAGACTCAAAAAGAAAAACGCTGCCTGTGTGTTGACACTCCTTGTGTTAGCCAATGACCTCTTTTTGTTTTGGGACTATGATTATCACTGTGTTTTAACATAAAACGAAAAAAAAGAGAGAGAAAAAAAATGAACGAAAACCGTATCCACGCTTGGGCTGGACTGAAAACGCGGGACATCTATGCTGAATGTCGCCGGGCCAGAATGAGATTGGGGAAAAATGCAGTTGAGTGACCTCTCTCTGGGTAGATGTTAGCTGCCACACACATACACCCTTGCACCCCTGCATCTTGGTTAGAACTGCCTCCCACGTTATTTCGCATCATGTAGGGTAAAGTTGTTTGGTGTTACGACCGATAACTACCAAAATAAAACCCCTGGACGGCTGTAGTAGTGATATATTTTGGTTTGTCATATCAGAGGTGTCGTAACAGCAGGCTCAGGCTCTCCGTCTGTGGTGGGCTCAGGTGATTGCTCCGTGCAGTGGGATGATGGCTGGCTGGTCTTTGGGTTTGGAGTGGGGCTGGTGAAGTCCTACTCGGCGGGGCAGACAGTGAATAAAGATCCGTTATTCACCAGCACCCACTCCACAAACGCGGCGAAATCCTCTTTTGGACCATTCGCTGGCAGGCATGCCTTACACCGCTTGCTCAGGTTGGTGTAGTAAAAGACGCAAATCGAGCAGTCAAGGAAGTGAGTAAGGCACGCCAGATCTAAAAAGTCCCTGGTGTGGTCCTCCAGCGAAAGGTCCTTCTGCTCCAGGCAAAGGAGTTGGATGGCTGGCAGATCCATTTCGGGGAGAGGGGAGAGAAACGAAATAAAAAATAAAAAAAATGAAAGAAAACGGCGCGTAACTATACTCAATATGAGGGTCGGTTACTCTGTCACGTAGCTGTGCTCTAAGGAGGCGCACGACGCAGGAGTAATCCAATAACAGTCTTTTATTATAATCCACAAAGCAAACACAAGGAATCGAGGAGCTGGGAGCCTAACGTGTAGACCAAAATAATAACCGACCAGGACAGAACAGAAATGGGGAGAATTTATACAAACGCAAGAGAGAGACCAATGGCATAATAGAATGAACACAGGTGAACAGAATGAACTAATCAGGGCAACCAAGGAAAACTAGGTCACAGGGAGCGAAGCAAAACACAATTGAAACACAGAACAGGCAGACATGTTACAGAAAAAGACAAAACAAAAATAAATATTATTGTATGTATATAGACTACATAGTATATATATATATATATATATATGTATTTCCTCTTTGCGCAAACTATATTCAAGTCAATCGCATTGGATTATGTGCATACTGAAGTCCCAAATCTAAAGTTCAATAACAAACCGTTTCCCACGGCTGAAAGTTTCTCAAACATGTTTTTCTTAAAGGACACACTCAAGCAATTGAGAGGGCAAAAGGCAAATAACAAAGCTTGGCCTTCTTCGCCTCAACTTTGCTTGTCTTGTGTGCTGGTCTTTGCCGCCGGCTAGATACTGTCACAAGAACATCCTCCTCAATGCTGAGACTGCATTGAGACACACTGTCTGGGGTTTAGAAGATGCACTAGTGCAGCACTGAACTATCATGTCGCATGCGTATACAAATGTTTTTGCTTAACATAGACAAGATGTTTTGAGTTTGAGCTCCGTCAAGTTAATTCTTTGTCGTCTAACTCATTGATTCGCTTGTGTGCTCTAGGGTTTCTTACTAGTGCTCGATGGATATGGGTGCCGATAGATGATAAAACACGAAATCACACTTTATATAATAGCAGTCAAAAGTTTGGAATAATTAAGTTCTTTAAATGTTTTTGAGAAGTCTCTTATGCTCACCGAGGCTGTATTTATTTGATCAAAAATATTCCTAGAATTAAAAATTAAATCTATTTTCTATTTGAATGTAACTTTAAAATGTAATTTATTCCTGTGATGCATCAAAATTAATGAGTCTCATTACTCCAGTCTTCAGTGTCACACGATCCTTCAGAAATCATTCTAAAATGCTGATTTGCTGCTCAAGAAACCTTTCTGATTATTATCAATGTTGAAAACAGTTGTGCTGCTTCATATTTTTTTGGAAACTGCATGATACACTGATTGGTTCAAAAGCTAGATTTTTTTTAAAAACAAAAATATTAAGATTACTACACTTTTATTTTAAAAAGGACTGATCAAAAGTGACAGTCAAGACATGTATAATGTAATATAATTTCCATTTTAAATAAATGCTGTTCTTTTGAACTTTATATTCATCATAGAGTCCTGAAAAAAAAATGTATCACAGTTTCCACAAAAATATTAAGCACCAAAACATTGATAATAAGAAGAATCATATAACTGAGCATCAATAATCATGTTGATATTAAATTGTAAATAATAATAAATTATGCAAAAAATGTACCAATAAATTGTAATTAAAAATTACAATTGAGAACCAAATTAGCATATTATAATGATTTCTGAAGGATCATGTGAAATAAATAAATAAATACATACATAAATATATCCAGCTAGCAAGCAAGCAAAAACATTTTTAAAAATCTTACTGACCCCAAACTTTCAAAATTTACTACAAACATATGGAAAAGAAAAATGAACATATCCATGGATAAAAACACAGATTCAGTTTTCTGAAATGTTTTAAATGAATTTCAAAAATAGTTAAATTTCAACTGTGTTTTTAGTTTTGGATAGTCAGACTCTGTGTCATCTGCAAAAAAAACACAAAAAAACAAGGAGCATATGGACACACTTGACACACTATTTTCCTATTTAATACTGTAAAGCTGCTTTGACACAATCTGCATTGTTAAAAGCGCTATACAAATAAAGGTGACTTGACTTGACTTGAGTTCTGAAATCAAAAATGACACCCTACACTCAAGGTACAAACGCTGTCAAAATGTTTTTAATTCTTAGCAGAATGTCCAGTCTGCTCTTATTCATACACTACAAATAAATGGAGACTGATGCTGTTGGGCTTCAAAAATTGCAATAATTACCACTAAAGTACCATAAAAAGTATCCACACTGACTTGTGTGCTGTAATATTCTCTAAGTTTTCTAAAAACATACAAAAGTGTTGTGTGAAGAGATAAAAAATAAAGTCACTATTCACTGAAAATCTTTCTCTCTGCCACAGCGTTACACTTTTCCTCAAGAGACTATAAAGCACTACTGATGATGATGATATTATTTAGGGGTGCAACGGTTCTCCGTAAAAAATCGAACCGTACCGTTCTCCACACACGGTTCGGCATACACTAGGACCGCGGTTCAACTTAAATCTGGCAATGCATCTGTAATATGGTTTGTTAGAGTTCGGCTAATGCATGTTTCTGTTGATGGATACAAATTCTGGCTTCCAATACATTACAACAAGAGCGATGAGAGAGAGAAAAAAACAATACGTGGACAAACCAATCACTCTTTAATCAATGCGAGTGCTTTATGCTGGAATAACTGTCATTTATGCCGTCATCACGTGTT
>NW_015647486.1:690763-704915 GCF_001515625.1 Sinocyclocheilus rhinocerous
TACACTAGGACCGCGGTTCAACTTAAATCTGGCAATGCATCTGTAATATGGTTTGTTAGAGTTCGGCTAATGCATGTTTCTGTTGATGGATACAAATTCTGGCTTCCAATACATTACAACAAGAGCGATGAGAGAGAAAAAAAACAATATGTGGACAAACCAGTCACTCTTTAATCAATGCGAGTGCTTTATGCTGGAATAACTGTCATTTATGCCGTCATCACGTGTTGATAACGCAGGTGAGACCTGAACAGCACACGTTGCTATCTGTGTTTAAACTAAACTCATTTAAGCCTTGCCAGTTTAAATATTAAAGAGTGAGAAGATCTGTGTGGTCGCTCATCCGAAGCACGTGAACCCACGTCTCAGAACGCGCGCAAATATTAAGCTCTCTGTTATTTTTATTTGACAATATAGTTTTTCCCCTAAACATAGCACATACCGAACCGTACCGAAACAGTGACTCTAAAACCGTGATACAAACCGAACCGTGAGTAAGTTGAACCGTTGCACCCCTAATATTATTAGAAGCAGATTTGGATTACGATACAATGTCAATAGTTTCACAGACAAGTACAAACTATAGGTTTAAGACCTCCTTTTCACTGAAACTGTATTAGGCGGCGCCAAAAGTCAAATCCATAAGCTGTGTCGCTAAACATATTTCTTGTGTTTTGTGGTTTTTCTTTGAAATATTGTGAACAGGCAATGGTGAAATTGATCCCTCGGCTATGATCCTACATCCCACTTTTCCAGCTTATTTTCCCTCTTCCCAGCATTAAATATGCGCTGGAATGAAACAAGCACTCCTAATTACAGGCATTCTTAGCTGAATTAGCGTTTGGTGTGTGCTAAGACTGTTCTTGTCTTTGTATCGCTCCCAAACCTGATCCTGTACTTATTTCTGAAAAGATCAAAGGTCACTTGGCTAATTAGGGGCCAATCAGTCTTTAGGCAAACTCATCTGAGCTTAATGTTTTCACTTTTCAAGTCCAGCGGCTCTGCCTGGTACACCTAAGCTAATTTCGCATCGCTTTGGGAAGGGGGCGACTAAGCTAGTCAGAGACAGCCAGTCTCAAAGCTTTCTTTTTCTGCTTTTTTTTATGGTTTGCCGTTTTATTCTCATAAAAAGAGAGGAAAAGCTTTCATCTCCTCTTGTATAACAGGAACTTGTAAAACTTCAAATGTGTCATTTATAGATTTCAGTGGGAAACCATTTAAAAGGCAGAAATGTATCAAAGATCTTGTATCAAATGTATCATCTTAGTTTAAAGTGGTTTCAAGCATTTTATTCACAATCAGTTGCACTTTCTCTATTTTTTCTAATATTTTTTGTATACATTTCTAAAGTTTCTACTCACTCTTTCTATACTTTTCTAAATACTTTTACTATACTTTTAACTTTCTACTCATTTTCTACTCTTTTCTAAATATTTTTACTGTACTTCTAAGTTTCTTCTTGTTTTTTCTACACATTTCTAGATACTTTTACTATATTTCTAAGTTTCTACTCATTTTTTCTACACTTTTCTAAATACTTTTACTATATTTCTAAGTTTCTACTCATTTTTCTACACATTTCTAAATATTTTTACTATATTTCTAAGTTTCTACTCATTTTTTCTACACTTTTCTAAATACTTTTACTATATTTCTAAGTTTCTACTCTTTTTTTCTACACTTTTCTAAATACTTTTACTATATTTCTAAGTTACTGTTTACTATTTCTTGTTCTCATTATCTAAACCTTTATATTTATTTTTTATCTATATTTAAGTATTTAAGTATTTGATGTCCATCTTTTATTGAATGTCTGTGAAATTTCTTGGCCTAAACCTATCATGACTTGATTCCAATATATATTTCTGTTGTTGAACTAAATTAAAATGTAATATGGATAAAAATATAAACTACAGTTTTCAGGATTAGGGCCAAAAAGCCAAACTAAACTATCAAAGGAATTAAATCCCTTTAATCTCTTAAACTGTCTCCTCTACTCATTTATGAATGAGCAAAAATCAAAAGGGAACCATTTTTCAGAGACTTTTGGCTACAAAGTTACAAACTGTGATATTATGCCTTCACATACTTTAATAGGTACAGTGAATAACTCAAATACGCATTATACTCTATTTCTTTCTGGTCTGTACTGTATATATTGTTGCTAAAACCAAAACGCTGTGGTAAGACATTGTTTGTGGCAAGATGAAAGCATGTGTTTGGATTGAAGGCAGTGTGTTTTAATCGTTGACAGCCATTCGATGGGTTGAATGACCAGCACATCATCAGCTTAGCATAAGTAACGACTGACTGAACATAAATACTGTTAAGGTTACGGAGTACATGCCATGCCCTTTTTATCCTTTGATATAACCCACACAAAATCAGACGCTAATGTATCAGTTGTTTTCAAACACGACTAAGGTGATTCAGCGAGGTTTCAACAGCATATTTTCTCTCTGTAAGACATTTATTTAAAACATTTCCCCTTTTATTAAACATTTATATTCCATCTTGTTGCTCAGTTAATGTACACTGGAATTTAGAAATTAGTGTTTACAATAAAATCATGAATTACGCTAGACCTACAGCATAAAATAGCAAAAGTACCATGCACGTTTCTATCAATTTCATTAATGATACAGTATTTGGATTGGAAAGCTACAGTAGCATGCTGGGTGGTCTTAATTTGTGTGATCAGCTTCTGTTGACAGGGGAGAGTCACACATAAATATAGTACATTTCACATGTCGAACAAAAACTGTTGTGTGAGAATGAAAATATAGGAGCATTAATTGCTTCATAAATATCCCTAAGGTGTTTCAACACAATATGAACAAAATAGAAACTGCAAAGAACAAGTTAATTAACATCACATAGTGATGTAGAGTATAGAGCCATGTTTCCCTATAAGAAAATGTATGACTTTTCATTTCTACTCGTAAAAAAGTGTCTTATTTAAGAATTACATTTAAAATTAGGTTCATTTAGAAGTGGAAGAATATACAATAATTAAACAGAATTTACTTATAAAATACATCTCAGAAAAAAAACAACAGTTAAAAAAAACTGAACTGACGTGGAAGAATATGCAATAAATGGAAAATATTACAGCAAACAGAAAAATCATAAAAGAAACAATAACAATGACTTGAATAGAACTGTAAGAAAGAATAAGTTTGTCAATGAACTTGGTGTCTGAACTTAAAATATAACCAGAGCATGTTAGTTAGCTGAGACCTTAACATAGGTAAAAAGACCAAACACAAACTAGACAAATACTAAAAATATCTTAGACTTAGTCATGCAATATGACTATTATCTATGCATATTTGAACAATCAATACAGCTGAATATTCTAGCACCAGAATAAAACAACAATCAATGCACATGACTGTTTCCCATGCCTATCAGATACAGCTGATAGCAAGGCACTTACTTTTCCCCGATAAATGACCAAATTTAACATAACGGCTCTTACCGAGTGACATTAGCAGCCCGAGTCCTTTGGGATGCGTCAGATTTAGTTGTAATTATCGCAGTCTGTGCACAATAGCACAGACATCAGTAACAGTCTATAGTTCCGCAGACTAACAAGGAATCAAAGCTATGAAAAAAATTTGAATGTAGTTGAGCAAATAGGATTAAAGATGGCTAATTCCAAGAGGCTGGAGCACAGCATGCATTAAAGAGGAATTCTCTGGGGAAAGATAATCCCCATATGCGTTTTAACACACTTCACTGTTCCCTGCCCACCCCGCTCCCTCCCTCCCTCACGGACAGTATCATAATCAGACATGCTTCAGCTGATAAAGACTCAAGTACAAGTTGAATTGAGCAGTCAGCACCGAAGAACAAATGCATTATATGCTAATGCCGGCATAGCCAAAGCATGGAAAGTTGTGGAGAATGTCAGCGTAGAAAACATGGTCAACTGAGGCTTTGCTGTGAAATCTTAAAGGGGTCATATGATGCGATTTCAATTTTTCCTTTGAAATCCTGTTAAATTCTTTGATTTCACACGCTGTTACAAACCAATGTGTGTCAGAATTCATAACAAAATTCAAGTATGTGTTGCATTCTCGGTGTCTCCACAAGGGGCGCTATAGCAAGCATTAGCTTAAACTGTCTTTCTAAGTGCGGTTTTCTATCTCTGGTCAAATACTATCTTAGCGAAGCAACAGTTGCAAGACAAGTTAAGCGTGGCCAAACTAGACTCAATTACTATGTACACTGTAGTGGTCGTAATATTATATATATTATATATATATATATATATATATATGTGTGTATAAACATAACGCAACATATAATACATCCAAAATGTTATGTAAACATGTAGTCTACTTCACTTTACTGCAACACTGCAATCCAGCAGATTTGTTTATTTTCCTTTAATTCAGCTGAGAAGCCACTTCTATTGGTCTTCTAATGGTCACACGTCTTCAATGATACGAATTCACAAATCAAGTTCACCAAACGTGAACTTCGGAATATTTGCATGCTTTTCTTGTCTTCTGCATTCGCATCATGCGTATCAATGGAAGTCAATGGAACTAATAAGTGTCAGGATCAGGGGACTCAGGAGGCCATGGCAAAGCAGCCTCCGAGGCTGCAGCCCCAGCCCCCCCCAAAAAATACTTGGGGAAGATTTCGGGCTTCGAGGCCCTCCGTGGACCATAACCTCTGACTGAATGACTGGAGCCCTCCCTGGGCTTAACTGGGGATATGGAGCCCTCCCTGGGCTTAACTGAGGATCTGGAGCCCTCCCTGGGCTCGACGGGGAATCAGGAGCCCTCCGTGGGCTATACTCGGGAATAGGATGCTGTAAGTTTTTGATTCATTAAAAAGAACTGGCTCAAATGAGTCATTTGTTCATGAACGAGTCACTTGTTCATGCATAGGACAACACCGGTCACGCTGTATGGCTGTTTTTGCATGCAGCCCGTGAGGACAACTCAACAGAAAGACATTTTTACTGTATAAAATGATTGTAATTTTAATGGTAAAAGACTATAAAAATGCTCTGATAAAAACCTTCTATAGGTTAGTACTCCCCTTAGCTTGTGGAAAAGACAAATGTGATGAATATTTTAGTATTTTGGTGTTCTGCAGTACCATATCAACATCCTGAAAATCATGCTGCTTATTTTTTTACCATAAATTTCAGATTGTTTTTACAGTGTGTTATTTTGCTGTACACTAACTTTTCATTGCATCACACTCAATGCAGACTTTAAATTCACTTTAAAACTTCATAAGTTGCAATTTGAGACATTCATGCTAATATGCTTAGAAAGTGAAGCAACTACAACATAAAGGCAACATGCAGTAAATTGGAAAAGTGCTGTCATTAAATCCTAAGAGGACGTTTCTGGCTTGCGTTACCTTCAGCACTTCCATGGGCACCTGGGTGGCGCTGGGCAGGCCGGCGGGGACGCTGACGTTGATGGCGGGGCTCTGGGTGACGGAGGGCTGTGCGTACGCTGAGCTCTGCCGTCTCTGCTGCTCTCGTCGCTCCTGCTCTTGGAGCTGCTCGCGCATCAGCTGCTGGCGGAGCAGGATACGAGAGGTCACAGCCGACGAACCCAGCGGGGGCTTAGAGGAGCCATGCTGCTGCTCAGATGGATTGCTGCAGTCAGACAGACCAACAGACAGAGACACAGAGAAAGAGAGAGAGTTTACTCAGGGAAGAAAGTGGGGCTCTGTAGAGGGACAGTGTTTGGTACACTAGGTGCTGGATAATTGAATTATTTTGAGACCCTGGTAGAGGTTCATTAGGAAGCATAATGAGCTTGACCACAGGGATAGAGTTGGATTGGAATAATGGAAGCTACTTGGACAAACTGACAGCAACGCTAAGCTAAGACAAGTATCACTACTGTACGGTAAGGAATTTGAACAAACCCCTAAGTATTAAACTTCAGTGCATAACTTATCCCACAAATGTTTGTTCTACGGACATGAGTGATATGAAAATTGTGCAGCTTGTTGAGGACAGGTGTTACTCTTATAAGTGATTAAAAGTTTTAGCTATTAGATGATATTATAAGTGAAGAAAATCCCTCAGACTTACACTAAAAAAGGGCTAGTAAGCAATCGCCTAGCAAACCCTTTACGACACAATCTTAGCAACCACACAATAAAAACAGGTCACACACAATCACATAGCACATAGCTCTACCCTTGTGAAAAAACACTTTAGCATACTTTTAAAAAGAGTACTTATTATGAAAATAACACATAAGTGCAAATTAATGTAATGTTTTCGGACACTAATTGCATGTTACATGCAATTATATGAAAATGTATTATAGTGTGTGAATTCATATTGAATGCAATTATTTGCACTTAAGTATCTTTATATGAAATTTCGGAATTACATTTATTGTACTTTTAATGTACTGCTGAATGCACTGACAAGCATTCATTGTAAACTAAAATATACTTTAATGTCATTTCTACTCATTTGTCATGTATTTAAATATATTTTATTGCACATTTGTAATGAAGTTGCACTTTAGTACACACCTTTATATATAATGCAAGTAATTTCAATGTATTAATTATGCCTTGTAATGCACCTTATAATGTATTGTACAATCTCATAAATAATTGTAACCACAGTTATGCCCCGCCTCTCTCAAACACATCGTTTTCAACAAAGCCCCCTCCTTTGACAAGCGCAGTCTGCTCTGATTGGCCAGCTGACCCAGTGCATTGTGATTGGCCGAACACCACAAGCACGTGTCGGAAATGTAACGCCCCTTACCATAATCGCTTCAGCTTTCAAAGTAAATATCAAGACAGTTAATAATGTTGTTAGTTTTACCATCAGTTCAAGCCCGAAAGGGCAACAGAGTCGCGTGACAGACACAGTGATGATGCAGTACACAAGCCGCGGTTAAGACAGCTGACGTGCTATGATTTCTGACAGGCAGTTCACTCTCCTGTGATGTGACCCTGTACCCCTCACACACACACACACAACGGGCTACTCTGCGCTGCGCAAAACTCCGCATTTGAACAATCAATAGCAAATACTTTTTTTCCTTCTATCCATGGTAGAGAGTATAAGAATTGGAGGAGAAAAGAGGAGGAAATGGAATTAGGAAATGACGCAAAGTGGCTTTAAATTTGTACCACAGGTCAACATGTTGGAGCAAGCATGCTAACCGCTCCAAAAAGTTTTTATTTTTTTTATTGTACAGACGTTTTGCCTGTCTTTGTTAATGCGCGGCGTGTAGCTGATGTGTGTAGAGTAATCTTAATTGAATTACCATTGTGTATGAAATGTGCTATACAAATAAACTTGCCTTGCCTTGCCTTGCCTTGCCTAATCACAGAACTGGGACGGACCTTCCTGATGCTGATTCAATGTGACGAATCGTAACAACGATTAAGCAAATCTCAGCCTTATATGACTCTCTTTCTCCCTAGAAAAGCTATATCTGAAGGCGAAAACCCAAATAATACAACAAAACCGGGCTTCCTCTACATCAGCTGATGTTTTGAGTTTTGCGGCTGTTTATGTTTTCTTTCTCCCACAGTTTTCCTCCCACTATTTCGCCATCCGTTTCTTCTACAGCACCGCAAAGATCCCAGTTCCAGCTGACAAACACAGAAGAACTTACACAACGCTCCCTCATGCACTTTCAGTTCTCTTCATCATTCAATAGAGGAACTGCTCGCTCCATTCCGACCAGAAACCCAGACGATGTGCCGTGCAGAAGCTGTCGAGGTGAGACCCTCTCTAGCCGCTGATCCTTTTGATGCGCCCTCCGCCGAGCAGCCAGCCAATCCAGCTGTGCAGTAATCGCTCTAATTAGCCTGTCTGGCAGCCTCTACAGCACTTGCTTAGTATTGTGGTTTAAACACGTGTAATCTCATTGACTACCACTTTACATTTCTGTTTCTGACAGACATATTAAGAGGCCATTGTTCATCAGACCTACACCTCAAGTAGCACCAACAATTTTAATTGAATCCAAATATAGATAGATAGATAGATAGATAGATAGATAGAAATCTAATTGTGATTTAAACTACAAAAAAAAAAAAAAAGGATGCACAATTTGGCCAAAATGTTGGCAAGTATGGCAAGATGGCTGAAGCATGTTGGGTTCCCAAATGCATGTTAAAGCATCCCAAACTCAAAATGCAAACACAGGTGGATAATGATGTGCTCACATGTAAATGAACACAGTGCCGCGCTGCACTCTTAAAAACACAACGTATGTAATTATTTAATTAAATCACAGCTTTTGCAATTTGATAATAGCACTAAGCCCTATTAATAGTTTGGCCCTAGGTTTATAGCAAACAAATGGTTCTGGGTCAGGATAGATGTCTAATGACCTACATCATATTTATTTATTTATTTTTAAATATATTTTCCAGTGCTTTTTGGCAACTGGAAATTTTCTGGCAAGACATATTTTCATTTTATGTCTTCATTTCATTTTTGTTCACTGAATGATCAACATCAACTTGAACAAAAGCTCAATGCTCTGTCCCTCACAGCTTCGTTTTCATTCGAGTCAAATTACATATGGCATGCACCTTGACAAAAGTCCATCAAATCTTTATACAATCAAACTTGCGAAACAGTTGCAAATATTGAGGAAAGATAAATTGGGAATTGAAAATTGGGAAGAAAAATAAGAAGAAAGGAGAGAAAGAAGAAATGCAGGAAGATTGATTCTGGGTCAGCGGTGTGTAACACGCATGTTTTTGATGCATCATAGTTCCTCAGTTTAAAAACTGATCATGGCTCGTCTGGCACAACTGAATCATGACTACTGAATCAAAGCAGTGAATGAGTGACTCACACAGAACTAAAACCACTTCAGAGCACTTTTAACACCCTTTACTAATGGGGCTTTGATATTCTGTAACTGTATCTGTTTCTTTGATTATTATAAAAGTGCCTGTTTGCTTTGCTAAAGCAAAATTCATGAAACATACACTCTTTAAAAATAAAGGGGCTTAAAAGGTTCTTCACAGTGATGTCATAGAAGAACCATTTTTGGTTCCACAAAGAACCATTCAGTCAAAGGTTCTTTAAAGAACCACCTCTTTCTTACCTTTTTATAATCTGAAGAACCTTCTTTCGCCACAAAGAACCTTTTGTGAAACAGAAAGGTTCTTCAGATGTTAAAGGTTCTTTATGGAACCATTTAGACAAAAAACGTTCTTATATGGCATCGTGAAGCACCTTTATTTTTAAGAGTGTACAGTATGAATGAATTATCATGTTACTAAAGTTTAAAATTATGAAACCTATTTATGCAATCTCTTCAACAAATGCTTTGCATTGTGGCCTACCTCTTACCGTAAGTATAACAAATAACATGGACATGATTTGTCTGTTGATTTGTCACCAAATTTAGCTTTTTGTGCTCATAAATGGTCAGTGTAACAGATCAATATTCCATTTAATAGTTTCTCAATGAATATGTGGTGGAAAAACTGCATGATAATAACTATTTATGTAATATATCTCTATCTAAAATATATCTAAAGTATAGCATGTCACACTGCAGTACACAGCCTATATGAATGAATGATTGGTAATACTTTAGTTTAGGGACCAATTCTCACTATTAACTAGCATGCATATTACTAGCATATTTGCTGTTTATTAGTACTTATATTAATATTAACACATATTAATGCCTTATTCTGCATGACTATATTTTAGATCCCCTAATCCACCCCATACCTAAACTTAAAAACTACCTTACTAATTATTAACAAGCAGTAATATGAGTTTATTGAGGCAAAAGTCATAGTTAATAGTTAATTAATAGCGAGAACTGGACCTTAAAATAAAGTGTGAAAGAATAATTTTATATTCATGTGATTTAGTGATATTACACACCTCTGATGAACAGCACATACTGACTTTTGTGTTCACTAACAAATATTTGCCTCCAAAACAGATGATTGAAATAATATGAGGTGGAAGTTAAAACTCCAAAGTTCTGATGGTGAATTCAGTTTCATAGGGAGAATTTAAGAGTTTTACAAGAAAATGCAAAGTTTGTCAGGGAAACACAAAACATTTGCATGACAGCGCAACATTTACCGAGTAAACGCAAAGTTTCTAAGGGAAGGCAAAATTTTTCCAAGAGAACACAAAAGTGTTGCAAGGAAAAGCAAAGATTCTAGGGAGAAGACTAAAGTTTTGTGAGCAACTTGAGGAATTACATGTGTTTTACAGTAGAATGCAAAGTTTTTTTCTGGGAAACACAAAATAATTGTGAAAGAGCGCAATCGTTTTACGAGTGAATGCAAAAAGCTTCTTGGGGAAATGGAAAAGTTTTGCGAGTGAAAGTAAAGTTGGTCGGGTGAACACAAAACTTTTGCGAGAGAACAAGATTTTGTGAGCCATTGCAACATTTTGAGGCAGAACTCAAAGAGTTTTGTGAGCAAATGCAGTTTCATGTGGGAATTCAAAGAGTTTTAAGAGTGAATGCAAAGTTTGTCAGGGAACACAAAACATTTGCGAGACAGGCAAATGTTTTGTGATTAAATGCAAAGTTTCTTAGGAACACAATTTTTGCAAGAGCACAAAATTTTGCAAGCAAATGCAACATTTCTAGGGGAAATTTAAGAGTTTTATGAGAAGATGTAAAGTTTGTCAGGAAAACAAAACATTTGCAAGACAGCGCAAAATTTTGCGAGTAAATGCAACGTTTCTCAGGGAACACAAAACTTTTAGGAAAGAATCATTTTAAAAGCAAATGCAACACCGTAAAAATGTTGAATTCCTCATGAAACTTTGCAGTTGCTCACAAAACTTCTTCCTAGAATCTTTCATTTTCCTTGCAACACATTTTTGTTCTCTTGCGAATTTTTTGTTCTCCCCAAAGACGTTGCGTTTACTCGTAATATTTTGCATTGTTTCGCAAATGGTTTGTGTTCTTCTGACAAGCTTTGCATTTGCTCGTAAAATGCTTAAATTTCCTCAGAAGAACACAAACCATTTGCGAAACAATGCAACATTTTACGAGTAAACGCAACGTCTTTGGGGAGAACAAAACATTTGCAAGAGAACAATAATTTCATATCGGTGCATCCCAAAGCAAATGTAAAGTTTGTCAGGGACAACGCAAAAGTTTTGCGAGTAAACGCAAACTTTGTTGGGTGAACTAAACTTTTGCGAGACAACAAAATTCTGCGAGCAAATGCAAAATTGTTAGGGACCACACTAAAGTTTTGTCAGTAAATACAGTTTCATTAGGGTATTCAAAATTTTTAAGAGTGAATGCAAAGTTTGTGAGGGAAACACCATTCATTTGAGAGACAGTGCAACATTTTGCGAGTAAACGCAAAGTTTCTCAGGCAATGCAAACCTTTTGCAAGAGAACAAAATTTTGTGAGCAAATGCAATGTTTCTTGGGGAATTCAAGAGTTTTACAAGCGAATGCAAAAATTTTCAATGGAACTCAAAACATTTGTGAGAGAGAGCAAACGTTTTGTGAGTGAACGCAACGTTTCTTGGGAGAACGCAAAAGTTTTGCGAGCCAAAAATACAATTCTTCCTTCCATCTCATAATTTATTAACCCCTTTAGGGGCACCATAGAAACATACCATGATATAAAATTACTTATACCATTATTTACAATTTCAGTTATACAGGCTTTAGTTTTTAATATGGATATAATATTAAGTATATGTTTTCAACAAGAAAAAATACAGTAAGTCCATGTCTCTTTAACTTAAGGGTTTATAAACTAAACGGCAGCACTACGTCTACACAACAGCCCTTATCATGACAAGCAAATCTCTGCCGCTCAACTGGCCACATTTTCTGCTGTCATTATAAAAAGAATGTGTGTGTGTGTGTGTGCTTGCAATGCTCGGGGTAATTTTCCATTTTGATGTGCGTGCGGCATGAGTAGATGTGTGTATGTGTGTGTCAGGAAAAACAATGAGTACACAGTCCTTTGTGGCCACACCCCCAGACCCGGACACTGCAGTAGCCAATCAGAGAGCTACGTCAGAAGGAGGCTGACCTCCTCCACTCACCTCAGAGCATTGCCATGTACTGTTAGAGCACTACTACATTTGAGACCAGTCCCATGATAACATGTGAAAACAATACATGTCAAAAAGGAGATTTACGTAGTGCAGCAACAACACTGCATTCAGGGAAAATCGAGAAATCATACTCCTGACTGCTAAATACTCAATGGCAAAGTCTATTTTATATTAAATCACCATCAAGGGAACCTCACACTGATTCTGTCTTTAAGTTACAAGATATTTATAGTTGCGGAAGGGCTTTTCTATCTATAACGCGCCCAAACAAACACGCCGTCCCTCCCAAACACACACAAGCCAGCGTGGCTCCTCCACAGGTACTCACAAGCGGCTGCAGGGAAAAGCGCAGGGTCTTCGCACTTGGACGCCCAGGGCCTCCATCTTTATCTGGTGTGCTGAAGGTGCACTGCGCGCCCTTGGACAGCTCTGAGAGTCACGCTGCTCTGGCTGCGCTGCATGGAAGCATGTCAAAAGGGGAGGCACCAGCAGCCAATCCGTACACAGACAGAGGAGACGCGGGGAGAAACGCAGCGCTCGTCACACACGAGCCCACAGCACACCGCTGCACATGTGAGGAATGAATCTCATGAAAACTCTCTATGGCCTGAACAGTAGGAGTTTCTTGCACTGACATTGCATTTTCATGTACGTTTCCCTCCAAATTATCATTATTAAAATGCAAAAATATCTTTACCATTACTTCATATTGATTATATTTTGTTAATTGAATTGAATATTTTTATAATTCAAATTATAAAATTTGTATATGTCATGGTAGTAATTGTTTTATTTACTTTTGCAAATTTATTTTTTTGTTAAAATCTTTGATTTATGCTGATTTTAATTATAATATAAATCATTGTATTACAATACATTCTAATGTAATTATTTCATATCACTGTAAATGTCCAGTACAATTTAATTTATAAAATATGTATATATTATGGTGGTATTTGTTAAATTTTTTAAAGTTTTTTAATAAATGTAAATTATAATCAATAATTTATAGTAAATAATTCTAAGTATTATATGTATAAATAATTTCTACTGTAATACATTAATATTTCTGTAATAGTAATTTTTACTCTATTTTATGTATGATTTCATAATTTTACTGTATTGTGTGAGTGTATTAAATTACTTGTTTCTTATGTTATATGACAATATCAGGAGAATCGCCTTTGAAAATAATAGGAAATATAAAACTGTCATTAAAATAATGATGCCCCATCATGGTTGCATTTTTTTACTTATATCTGCATAAGCATATTTGCATATTCACTTTTGAATTTTTTTTTATTAAAGTATTTTAATACAATTTCAATAATTTATAGTAAATAATTATAATAAATAAGTATATATATTTATAATAAATAATTTCTACTGCAATACATCAATAACATTTTAATAGCCATTTTTTCTTAATTTAATTGTCTTTTCATTTATATTTTTACTGTATTAAATGGCATTAATTGTTATTGTAAATGTTATACTGTATTTCATGATCATGTTTTGATTTGTGATGTATTTGAAAATATTACCTTTGAAAATAACAGGAAATAATCAAGTTAAGTATATAACAGAACAGACTTTATTTACTTTATGCAATGTATAAATTTATGCAATATATTTGTGTATATTTTGGTTTTGGAGTCAAATATGGACAAAAATGGACATGTTTTCATGAGATTCATTGCTAAATATGAAATGATAACATGATTTTAACGACTTAGTCTTTATATCAACTAATAACATTGCGACTTTGTCAAACGTCTAACAAAGCAATATGTCAGATGTGGGTGATGTTTATACGCATGACAGCGTAGAGGTTATGCAGTCCCGTCATGTTTCTGAGGTTAGCTTTGAGAACACGTACACTAGAGGGCGCTTTCTCTGTCACGTTTCACCTTCACAGTCACCTTCTGTGAGAGACGCCGGTCATTACAGGTGGAGGAGGAGGAGAAGCAGGTGCAGCTGCCAACTCTCTGCAAACTCACACGCTCTCTCTCTATCTGTCTCTCAGTGTTGTGTTAATTATAACAAAGCATGTTAGAGAGCACACTTTCCTTTCACAGCTTGACAGGCCTCCACCCCCCCCCC
>NW_015647486.1:712456-715323 GCF_001515625.1 Sinocyclocheilus rhinocerous
TTAGATCAGTGGTTCTCATCCTTTTTTTCCACCGGGCCGCACTATGGTCCAAGTGCAAATCTCGCGGGCCGCATGCATATCATTTACATATTACGTCCCCAATACAAACCAACCAGATTTATAATATTATAGCCTAAATATTATTATGTCTAATCGATTAAATTCATTGAAATAAATAAATAAATAAATCTACTCACCATTAATAAAACACCTGATGGTGTCGGGAGCTGACCAATTTTGTGAAATTCGGCTCAAAAGGAGTAACGGCACAATGAAGTTGCGATTGTAAGTTGCAGTCTGTAAGACGCGCGACATAGCAGAAAATGCGGTCAAAAATGTAGCCTATGTTGATCCAAATATGGAAAGCACTTTCGAATGTAATAATCTGAGGTTCTCTCCAGCTATGTTTTGCCACATTTCTGCAATTAAGGATGATTGCTGCATAGTATGGGTGTTTCCTTTTGCCTGAACATCTTCAAGTGAGTGGCGGAGAAGCATTTTAATTGGTCACCCTTTTTTAGTAGACTTTGGGGCCCCACTGTTTTTTCTCCAAATTTTGTACCATATCCAGTTGGCATTGCCAAGTTATTTAGTGGCGAAATAGAACATTAGAATTAAAATATATTCGAAAAATGCGAAAGAGATATTATTTGTATTTATTTATATAAATATTTAGTGACAAACATGAACCAAAAATGACAATTCATTTTTTACAATTAAAATTTAGAAGAAAAAAAACCCTGAAAAATGCAAAACAAGCATTTTAATTGGTTAACTTTTTTTGTAGACTTTTGGGCCCCACTGTATTTTCCCCACATTTTGTACTGTGTCCTTCTAGCATTGCTAAATAAAAAAAACTAAAAATAACCCTCTATCTAAAATCAAGCCTCCTCACTGCAGTCTTAATTTTAAACATGAATGGAGGACCGTACACACTCTTCAACACACTGAACCCTGCTGGTTTGTGTACATGTACATCTCACGGATCCATGTTTCCGTCCAACACTTGGTTGCTCTTTTATCTGAGCTGCCTCTGGCGGGAAAGATAAGAGGGTTTGGGAAGGCCTTTGAACTGCTGAGCATCAATCGCAGATTTCTCTCCCCTCTATTTCCTCATTTGCGGACCTCAATGTAGGCTATTCGACTACTTCAGCCAACCCGAGCAGTGGATGCAATAATGATACCCGACACTTAAAGCAGAAAGTGTTGTGGTCTGTGCAACATATAGTGTTTTGCTCTCCCTCTCTCTCTCTGTGCTGCTTGTTTCTTTGTCTCCTTATCCATTTGCATGCCAACCCTTATCAAGCTGGGCTGTCCTTTCTTCAGCCTGCATCCTAATTATGCGTCTCAAAGAGAGACCGGCCGGCCCCCTACATCTGACAAGCGTCTGAGGAAAAAGCTGCATGTCTGATGACTAAATCCCGTTTTCTCGAAAAAGCGCCCATCACTCAAAGCTCACGTATGTAAGGGGACCCAAGTCTAACATGCTCGCCGAAGGAAACGAGGACGCTGCTTTAAGGTAAGGATGTCTCTGTTTACAATTATTGGGCTTTTTGAGATTGAGCTTTTTGGAAAGTTAATTCAGCAATTCTAATCAACAGGTGTCATTCCTGAGGAAATGCTAGAAAAAAATTAAATTACATTTCTGAGTCATGTGTTTTAGACATTGTCTTTAGATGGAAGATTTTACTCTTATTTCAGTATTTCAACTAATTATTTGCTCAAAGCAGATCACAATAACTATTAACTAACAGCTGTGTTTTATTATACATGACGTGTGGGGAAAAATATCCTTTATTTTTGATGACACGCAAGCCATTCACTCTTATTTTGTTTTAATATCCACCAATTTTGATCTGTTTTATGGCATACAGGGAGATATTAAATCACAAGTTACCTCAAAATTGCGTTTAAAAAGGGCCAAAGTGTTATCAAGGGTGTTATGGTCTGTTTGTTTCATATATATTGTAAATGGCTAAGGTGTCATCCCTCGTGACGGGCCGCATGCCACTGCCCTAACCCTAAACCTACCCCTTACAGAAAACCTGTTTGCATGGTTACACTTTCAGATAAACATCATTTACTATTTTTCATCTTTTTTTTTTTTCCCCTTGTGGGGACTGAAGGGCCGGTCCCCACAATGTAAAAAAAATTCAGGTTTTACTGTCCTTGTGGAGACATTTGGTCCCCACAATGTAGCATAAACAAGTACAAACACACACACACATTTGTTCTACATTTCTATATTGTCATATCATGTCAATATTTATTTATCATGTTTTTATTTATTTATTTATTCCTATTTCTATTTTGCGAATCCTTGTGAGCTGCTAAACAGTCTTTCGTGGTTTTTAAAACAATGACAATAAAAATTCTATTCTATTTTATTCTATTCATAATACTTTTACCCACACATATTTTAACAAACACATTTTAGTACATAACAAATGCCATGTGGGACATTTTTGTGTGACGATACACGTGGTAATTAGAGGTTGACCGATTGATCGACCGGCCGATTAATCGGCTGATTTTTGGCATTTTTTAATTGGCATTGGCCAATTGTGCTGCAAATTAGGCCGATTTATAGGCAGGCGCACCGGCGGGCAGCTAAGCATTGTTGCGGAACTCCCTCTGGGCTGCGTGAGACGGAGCAGCAGTGTTGCCAAGGCCGCGGTTTTCCCGCGGAATTGTGCTACTTTATCACTGTTGCCGTGGGTTGTTTTTCATGTCCGCGGGTTAAAGCGACCCCGATAACGTGATATTTAGCCCCTGGAGTGCGAATTTTACCAGGGGAACCCCGCCAGAAACTTGGTATTTTCTTTTCATCTCGTCTCTGTATAGTTCATATTAAAGCAGTGTTTCAG
>NW_015647486.1:716416-716816 GCF_001515625.1 Sinocyclocheilus rhinocerous
CATGTAGTATAATTTCACAAAGCTAGTCAGAACATTCTGTTTTTGCTTCAAATTGGGTTATTATTAAATCAAATTATGTGTATGAAATTATATAACTAAATAATATGAAATGATATAAATTATATGTATATGAATTATATAACAAATTAAATAACTGTAATCACAGATTTAGGTTAAATAAAGATGTCAGTCTTTATTTTTCTTCTTTTTAGGAAACAAATCAAAGAAAAAATAAACAAATTCTACTGTTCCTAATATTCTGTATGTTGCTCAAAAACAAAATATATTGTGTTCAGCAGAAACAGGTATTTTATTTATTTTATTTTTTTTACCCAGTCATTTAAAAATAACACATTTTAGAGCTGTAATGACAATACCGTGATACCGTGAAACCGTGATA
>NW_015647486.1:717015-720287 GCF_001515625.1 Sinocyclocheilus rhinocerous
TTTTTTTTACCCAGTCATTTAAAAATAACACATTTTAGAGCTGTAATGACAATACCGTGATACTGTGAAACCGTGATATTTTTGCTTAAGGTTATCATACCGTCAAAATCTCATACCGGCCCATGCCTAATCAGTACTGCAAATCTTCAGGACATTTACAAAGGTTTACAAAGAGCATGAAATTGAAATCAGAGGTGTGTTTAGAGTTTTGTGGGCCCTAAGCAATGCATTAATGTTGGTTGCGTGGTGCTTAAACACGCTACTGTTTAGGCACCGCTGTAATACTGTAAGAACAATCCTTGGAGCCAGAGCAAATCGAAAATTTACATCAAACTGTTTAGCTTTAAGCATCTCTAATGGAAATGGGCACAAAATTAGTTCAGAAGCAAATACAAACATTTCTTTGTTACGCTAATCTGTAAATCTCAGCTCTGAAGTCTATGAATGAACAGACTGAAGTCCTACCTCTGGGCTTGTGTCATTTGCCACAGCTCTTCTTTACTCCGCTCTTCTGTTCACACTGCATTTATACTGACTCTGACTCAATCCACTCTTCTCTGTATTTGTCTTCACTCACTCAACACTCAACTTTTATCAGCTCCGCTGGAAACACTGACACACTCACACTTCACAGAATGAGGTGACGAGGAGGAAACATTTTGGGTGAACGCAGCTCTCCAGAGATTTTATCTGATTTACAGCAGCTCTCTGCGATGATTCGTTGATTTGTCATCAATTATTTTAAGCGTCTGCTACTGAGCGTTTTAAAACATTATGATATTCAATCAGTCCTACACTAATTTAATTCTGAGTCCAAGGATGTGAACAGCTCCACATAGAACGTCTGGGTTATAATTATAGTAATTACAACATTGCATGAATGCAGCATCACAACCTTATCTTGAAATACCTTTTTTAATCTAACATAACATATACAAGCAACTTGATTTTAAATGTTGTTCCTGTTACAGGT
Organism: Sinocyclocheilus rhinocerous; assembly: GCF_001515625.1. Taxonomy (NCBI): domain Eukaryota; kingdom Metazoa; phylum Chordata; class Actinopteri; order Cypriniformes; family Cyprinidae; genus Sinocyclocheilus; species Sinocyclocheilus rhinocerous. The sequence goes on from NW_015647486.1 coordinate 717,989, forward strand.
CATATTTATCAGCCGAATGTGGCCTGAGAGCCTGTTACAGCATAAGGCACCAATTCATCATTCATAATTAATATAATTGTATTCATATTTTTAGCAAAAAAAAGAAAAGAAAAAAGCCTGTTTTACTTTCTCTATTGGCAAATATGTTTCTGGTTGTAAACAAAAATCCAAACAAGTCTTACTATTTTCTGTAATTTGCTTTTTTGCAAGTAAACTGATCTTGTTTTAAGGATGCCTACAAATATTTACTGGAAATACTGTATGCTGTAGACTTCATCAGTCTGCTTCCTGTATTTTGTGGAATATGTTACACTGGCTCAGTTTGAAGGCATTTATGCTTACTAAGGTTTTAAAGCTACATTACCTTTCAAACGTTTGGGGTTGGGAAGATGTTTTAATGTTATAAATTAAAGAGTCTATACATCTAGTACAAATCAAATCTCTTCTGCTCACCAAGGCTTATCATTACAATTTACAATAGCTGTTTTCTATTTAAATATATATTTAAAATGTAATTTATTTCTGTGATCAAAGCTGAATTTTCAGCATCATTACTCCAGTCTTCAGTGTCACATGATCCTTCAGAAATCAGTCTGATATGAATTGATATTTGCTGATCAAGAAACATTTCTGATTATTATCAATGTAGAAACAGTTGTGCTGCTTCATATTTTTGTGGAGACGGTGATCATTTTTATAGGATTCTTTGATTAATAGAACATTCAAAAGAACAGCATTTATTTGAAATAATTTACTGTCACGTTTGATCAAATGAATGCAAATGAAACTTTAGCGCAAAAACAAAAGTGCACACCAGAGGGAGGTTAATATAAATGCACGTTTGAAGGTTCATGCCTGAATCTTTTTTTGGGGAATTCTGGGAGGGTCAAAGAAAAAAAAAAAAAACAGGAAGTCTTGAAATCTGACTAAGGAGTTGCGCTGATGACCACCTAAAAATACACTCCACCGTTCGGGTGTCTTGCGTCAAACTCCCAACCGCAGTGGCCTTGTAATCGACAAAGCTATGAAAAAATCAAACCAGCTTGCAAGTCCTTATCTGTTATTATGCCACTAATCAACTAGACTGAGAACAATCATCTTCCGTCTCTGCCCTTATAAGAGGAGAAGTATCTGTTGACCGCCTCATTGTAATCAAAAACATTTTCATGAATGAAAATAGGAGTTTGAAGAAAAGAGAGGATACTTTGTGTCGTTTCCTGGATGATCCACGACTGTTTCTCTGTTTTGTGATAGTAGTTCATGAGTCCTGCGTTGGTCCTGAGCAGTTCAACTGCCTGCTGTTCTTCAGAAAAATCCACCAGCTCCTGCACATTCTTTGGTTTTCCAGCATCTTCTGCATATTTGAACCTTTTCCAAAAGTGACTGTATGATTTTGAAATCCATCTATTAACACCGATGACAATTGGGGGACTCGTAAATAACTATTATATAAGGTGAAAACATTTACTGATGCTCAAGAAGGCCACACAATGCATTAAGAGACGGGGGATGTAAACTTTTTAAATTAGATGATCAGGGTTAATTGTACTTATTTTGTCTTCTGGGAAACATGTAAGTATTTGTGTAGCTTCTGAAGTCCAGTACTAAATGAAAAAAATATGATTGTTAAACAAAATGAGAAGAATGTACACATCATCATCCTGTTCAAAAGTTTACACACCCGGCTCTTACTGCATTGTGTGGCCTTCTTGAGCATCAGTAAATGTTTTCACCTTCTGTAATAGTTATGTATGAGTCCCTCAGTTGTCCTCAGTGTGAAAATATGGATCTCAAAATCATGCAGTCAATGTTGGAAAAGGTTCAAATATGCAGAAGATGCTGGAAAACCAAAGAATGTGCAGGAGCTGGTGGATTTTTCTGAAGAACAGCAGGCAGTTGAACTGCTCAGGACCAACGCAGGACTCATGAACAACTATCAGAAAACAGAGAAACAGTCGTGGATCATCCAGGAAACGACACATAAGATTCAAGGGTATGTACAGTTTTGAACGGGGTCATTTTTATAAATTCAGTTATTATTTTGTTTTGTGGAGTATATGTAAACATCTGTTATGTGAAATAGCTCATTCAGGACAGTACTAAATAAAAAAAATATGCAAATTTCATTATCCCTCTTATTTTGTTTCAATTATTAACATTTTGCACATTCTGCAAGGGGTATGTAAACTTATGAGCACATCTGTATATATATAGTATCTCACAGAAGTGAGTACACCCCTTACATTTTTGTAAATATTTTATTATATCTTTTCATGTGACAACACTGAAGAAATGACAC
>NW_015647486.1:720297-720848 GCF_001515625.1 Sinocyclocheilus rhinocerous
TGTATGAGTCCCTCAGTTGTCCTCAGTGTGAAAATATGGATCTCAAAATCATGCAGTCAATGTTGGAAAAGGTTCAAATATGCAGAAGATGCTGGAAAACCAAAGAATGTGCAGGAGCTGGTGGATTTTTCTGAAGAACAGCAGGCAGTTGAACTGCTCAGGACCAACGCAGGACTCATGAACAACTATCAGAAAACAGAGAAACAGTCGTGGATCATCCAGGAAATGACACATAAGATTCAAGGGTATGTACAGTTTTGAACGGGGTCATTTTTATAAATTCAGTTATTATTTTGTTTTGTGGAGTATATGTAAACATCTGTTATGTGAAATAGCTCATTCAGGACAGTACTAAATAAAAAAAATATGCAAATTTCATTATCCCTCTTATTTTGTTTCAATTATTAACATTTTGCACATTCTGCAAGGGGTATGTAAACTTATGAGCACAACTGTATATATACAGTATCTCACAGAAGTGAGTACACCCCTTACATTTTTGTAAATATTTTATTATATCTTTTCATGTGACAACACTGAAGAAATGACAC
>NW_015647486.1:721065-737491 GCF_001515625.1 Sinocyclocheilus rhinocerous
ATAAATCAAGGTTTGCTGTGCTTGGTTGTAGGGCTACACAATTTAGCCTAAAATGTAGTGCTTATATATATTAAAATTGCTATAAACAACAACAACAACAATAATAATAATTATTATTATTATTAATATTCATTATATTAGTATTAGTATTATTATTATTACTATAAAATGCTATAATTATAAAAATCTCATTACTGAATAAAAACAAAATAACTAAATATTATAATATACTACTAAATATTTATATTATAACTGTGAATTTATAATACTAATAGTCAAGGCTCTCTTAATTTTCACATGTTAAACCATAAAATGACTTATTTTGAAAGAAAATTGCAGGGAGCCCTTAAAGCTTATCGTTTGTTGATAAGTGTTTCTCATTACAAGTATGCTAAGACAGTTGACGGTAGGCTAACTAAACATGCTGACTAAACAGTTTAACTTTATAGCTGAAGTTTGTATGATTTGTTTTTATGTCAAAACACATTTTCTTAACACAAGTTATTGTTTATTTATTACTATAGGTATGCCATTCATAGGATTGTCTCCCCCAAAAGTGCAAACATCGAGCCTTCCAGGCACCAATGAAACATTTAAAGTGGTCTGCCCATATCTGTCAATCATTCCAGCTCAACCAATAGCGAGAGTTTGGGGGCGTGGCTACTGTAGCAAGCTGAGCCAAAGTGTGTTGAGGAGGTGTGAGATCACGGGATCATGACGTGTACATGGGGAAAAAATCATTTACAGAATTGCAAGCCAAAATACATGTGGGGTAAATGGTGTAAAACAAGGGTAGCCCTTGGCAGTATTTTTACAAGATAGTAACTTGATTGGATCTTTGGGTTACTATGAAGACGGGTTACTATCAAGATGCTGAACTTGAGGAGTTTCTTCTTGACAGGTAAGCTAAAGTTACCATAGTTGACAGCTATTTACTGTCAAGACCCAGATAAAGTAGTACAACTTTGTAAGGATAAGAATAATCGTAAGAATGTGATGCATGTAAGGGGCCTTTGCAAATGTTGTTTAAAAATATGCTTTATTTTTGTAATTGTAAGTGACACTAGTTGCTCAGAAGCTGCACACTTTATCTTTAAGTAAGTAGTTGACAGTATAGGACAGAGATGCTCAAAGCAGGGCTTGCAGGCCAAAGTTGTCCCGTTATGACCTTTGATTTTGCCCACCATGTCACATTTTTTGTTTTTAACATTTTTTGTTGTATTTTTGCATTGAAAGACAATATAACTGAATTCGATTTTTTAAAATGTAATTTTAAAAATAATATAGATGGATATAAAGTAACATCTGTTTTGACCCACTGCCCTCAATCAAGTTTGATTTTTGGCCCTTCGTAGTAAAAAGTTTGGCTACCTCTGTAGTAGTGCTGGGCGGTATGACCAAAAATTTATATCACAGTATTTTTCAAAATTATACCGGTTTCACGGTACATGACGGTATTTTTTTTTCATGCATGACCAGGTGTTAACCATATTTTCTACTGATTGAGAGAGGAAATACTGCAGTATATTGACTTAGAATGCCCTATTTTACTGTCACGATGAGTGAATATTGTCAAAAAATACCACACTAAATAGTGACTAAACACGACCCCTTTTAATACGTTAACCAGGAGTCACTCTCATTTATAATCGCGGCATCGTCTGATAAAATCAACATGCATCTACACTAAAGAGCGGCGGCTATGCGGTTGTTTTGGCTATATTACTTTTTTGTCTCATGCAGCGCACTGCCTGCATCTGAGTAACATGTTCTATTAGTTCTACAGCTTCAGTTTCGGAACTTTCATGCTTAGTAACACATACAGCTGTTCCCTCACCACAGTGCAACAGTGAAAAGGGACCCCTTTCAAACAGTGTCGTGTTCCGAACGTTGTTTAAGCGACATACACCGGTATTGCGGTATTTTAAAAATTCATATCATAACAAAAATAAACACCGATATTCGGTATGAACCGGTATACCGCCCAGCACTACTCTGTAGTAGAAAAAGATGCTAATGCCAGATAAAGCATCACTTAGAATGAACACATACTTGAGCTGAATTATGAATTGTGCTCTGATGCATTTTGAGCGCATGCATTAATGCAAACTTGAACAGCAAAGTGAGTTTGGGCCTAACAAACAGGGTTCCCACAACTTTTGTCTAATGAATTTCCATTACTTTTCCAGTGGATTTTTAAAAGCCACACTAGAAACAAACAAAAAAATGAATATTCACTATAGAAATTTCCATGAATTTGCAATATTTCACTTAAAATTACAAAAATCCCTGATAATGTTTTTCCATGACTGTGGGAAGTGGGAACCCTATAAAAACACAGATCCAAACTCCATCACCAAAGCTGAATGACAGATGCAATCAATTAATTTCAGTGCAATATTTTGCATCCGGTTGTGATCTAACACACCCGTTATTACGCTCAATATTTTAGCAACAAACCAAAATAGCCCTCAAAATTCACCCACAGCATCTGAGGTATTAGCCTGCGCTTCTATATTTATGTTGTTAATTTTCACCTCATGGTGGCCAGAGCCTTCTGCCTCATCTAAATTAAGATCTCACCGTCTGCCAATGAAGCTGCATGGAAGACTGTCGTGGTGAAACAGTCTGGGAAAATGCATTTAGTGCTGATGGGCAAAAAAACGACTTATCATTTGCATGCCTCAATGAGTCTTTGCATTCGTTTGATATAAATATAATGTTGTTGGAGAAGAACTCGTGCATCAACGTTCGGACAGCAGCTTATAACAGCTTCCATTACATTAAATAATAGACAGAGATCATTAGGTAATTAATTATTTTTGTTAGAAAATATTTTCATATGGTGAGACCTGGGCTAGTTGTCACAAGTAAGATTTTGATTCAAAAGTCTGAATGCACAAATGTGTTTCTCTCACAGTGGTTTTATATGTCGGTTTCAAACATGCAGTTCAAAACGCTCTTAAATTAGACTTTTTTCTCATTTTTATCCTCAAAAACAAAAAACAAAGATCTAGTATCATCATATTTTTTGCAATAGCTGTTGGTATCAAGAGATAACTATGATAATGCATAATAACAGTAGATTTAACCAAGAGATTCAACTTTGCTCTCAGTACAGTGTCAGGTCGGGGCAAGTTGTCACATGTTTTAATGTTAACATTTATAATAATGAATAAATAAACTTATACAATTACATTATTTGTTAGACAAAACATTTGTTAACATATTGTCTTTTTGCATTTTTGTTTTTGGGTTTCAAATGAACTATTTCAGTGCAAAACTTACACTGCTTTTGTCACAAAAGTTCGGTTTGTGTTTAATAGGCTTTATATTTTATCCAGGATAGAATATGTAAAATATATATCAATATGTTTAGTCAGTTTGTGTTTATACAAAAATTGCCTTCCAAAAATAATCTCACTCTAAAATATTCACCGGAATAAATAGGGCGACCACTATCTTAAAAAGGACTTGACCTACAGATCTGCTTTACACAATGTTTATGAAAGTGATTAGAAAGTGTCGCCAAAGAGTTTCGTGAGTGAAGTCTTCAAACAGACACAGCTGCACGAGTAAATATTTGCTGATGATGTTGTATCCTAAGGCGTTGTCTACTGTATTTTGCCGCACGAAACGCGACGCGACGCGACTCAAGCGCTTCCATTATGATGAGCGCGTCTGCCAAAAGCGCGAGCGGCTTCGCGTGGACAGAGAGAGCGCAGCTGACTCTTATTAGAAAGAGTAAACTATCAGAATAACTAAGAAAACGTGCAAACAGATACCAGACGCGGTCTTTTCTGGGCATGCCACACTTTTAAAAGCATGCATTTGAGAGCTGTCAAACGCTCCATTCACTGACCTGCTTTTCAGCGGCTGGCTCTTCAGCTCGTAATACGTTTTAGGCTCCTCGTGAAATTCCTCTCCGACTTCAAAGTCGGGCACGAGCCCCGATTCCGACTGCATTTTCAAAGCTGTCAACTTTCGTCAGCTCCCAGGTGGAAAATTATAAGTCAGTTCAGAGCCGTACTTTCAGACGCACGGAGTGTCGGCCACTGATGTCAAGCTGTCGGTCCCCCGTGCGCTCCAGCAGTGCGCTGGTTTCGCTTTGTAGTCCGTTAAGAGGGCTGTTCGACTGTGGCGAATGCAGCCAAATGAAGCTTGGAACTACAAATCCCAGGAATGACGACAGCCGGGTTTCAGCATCTTTTGATTGGCTGGCACCAAAAAGGGGGCGTTACCCTTAACAGCAACATTTTTTTACTTTGGCTACAAATAAAAAGACGTTATCTACATGCTACGAACAGGAACATATTACTTGCTCAGTTATCATTGAACTTTTTTTTTTATTAATTATTTTTTAAATAATTGCGCTATTTAATCTCCATGCAATTTTATAAACAGTACAATCAATGTCCACGCGATGGCAGTATAATCAAATATATGAAACAACATCATCACACTTCAACGCTATGACCCAGTGTCTGATTTTTTATTATTTTTTTTCAATAAAAACTAGCTTAGATGTATTGCTTAATTTGCACCTACTATTTGAACTAGTCTCTAACATTACTAATATTAGACGTCTCAGTTATTCATCTGTCAAAATAAGAAGATTCAAAATTGCATTGTAGTTTAGTTTACAAACACTGTTTCATTTGGTAGGCTACAGAAGTTAATTTCAGACAAACCGCTGAAGAGAAAGTGTACCATTAACCAACATCAGATAACTGTGAACATATAATGTGTTGTTAAATTATTGAAATGTTTAAATCTCTGTTAAATAACAGCTTTGCTTTCAGCTTTTTGGCCAGAACGCTCCATTCACTGACCTGCTTTTCAGCGGCTGGCTCTTCAGCTCGTAATACGTTTTAGGCTCCTCGTGAAATTCCTCTCCGACTTCAAAGTCGGCCACGATCCCCGATTCCGACTGCATTTTCAAAGTTGTCAAGTTGCTCCCAGGTGGAAAGTAAGAGTCGTACTTCCAGACGCACGAAGTGCCAGCCACCGTGATGTCAGCTGTCAGTGCGCTCCAGTAGTCCGCTAGATTCGTTTTGTAGTCCGTCAGGAGGGCTGTGTGACTGCGGCGAATGCGGCCCAATGAAGTGTGGAACTACAAATCCCAGGAATGACGACAGCCGGGTTTCAGCATCTTTTGATTGGCTGGCACCAAAAAGGGGGCGTTACCCTTAACAGCAACATTTTTTTACTTTGGCTACAAATAAAAAGACGTTATCTACATGCTACGAACAGGAACATATTACTTGCTCAGTTATCATTGAACTTTTTTTTTTATTAATTATTTTTTAAATAATTGCGCTATTTAATCTCCATGCAATTTTATAAACAGTACAATCAATGTCCACGCGATGGCAGTATAATCAAATATATGAAACAACATCATCACACTTCAACGCTATGACCCAGTGTCTGATTTTTTATTATTTTTTTTCAATAAAAACTAGCTTAGATGTATTGCTTAATTTGCACCTACTATTTGAACTAGTCTCTAACATTACTAATATTAGACGTCTCAGTTATTCATCTGTCAAAATAAGAAGATTCAAAATTGCATTGTAGTTTAGTTTACAAACACTGTTTCATTTGGTAGGCTACAGAAGTTAATTTCAGACAAACCGCTGAAGAGAAAGTGTACCATTAACCAACATCAGATAACTGTGAACATATAATGTGTTGTTAAATTATTGAAATGTTTAAATCTCTGTTAAATAACAGCTTTGCTTTCAGCTTTTTGGCCAGACAACTGTTTTAAATTTGGGCACATTTTCGCTCATTTGTATGATCTCATTCATGGGAACAGCTTACACTCCGCTGACAATTATATTTAGGGGTAGACCTTCATGCTTACTTTTTCCCCCCTAAAATCATATGTTTTTGTACGACTCACATCATTATGACGCTTAATTTCAATTATACAGTATGCTTGTCTGATTTAAGCTTCCGGTTGGGATGAACAGTGAGCTGCTCTCTCATTGCAGATGGTGTTTGTGTGTGTTGTGGGTGGAGGGTGATGGGGAAGGGGGATCCCATGGGCATGCACACAGTGGGCACTGAGAAGATACAAATAAACCAGGCCCTTTGTTCAGATGTTTGGGATATTGCTGCCAACCCTGTTGAAAAAAACAGCATATGCTGGTTAGGTATGTTTTGACACTGGGATGCTGGTTTAAGCTGGTCCTTTGCTGGTTTAAGCTGGTCCTTTGCTGGTTTATGCTGGACCAGCTTAAAGCAGCATCCCAGCGTCAAAACATACCTAACCAGCATATGCTGGTTTTTTTCAACAGGGAAACCCAAAAAGCTGAGCCTATATACGATCCAATATGGCTTCTCATGGACTAACCTTTATAAAACCTTTCAGCGGTTGTGTACGCTGCATAATCTACACACGAAAAGTAATGACTTTGAATTACAGTCGCTCAAAGAAGAGCCGAGACATCACATTTGTAGAGGAGGCGCCTTGACTACAGGTTCAATAATGCTAATGTATCTTCACGTGTGCAGCCTGAGTTTTATTTAATAATCGTGAAAAAGATTTTCTAATTTACCACTTATGGTCACAACTTTTGTCAAGTTACTAATATGTTCAGCCTAAATGTGATTTGAGACATTTTATAATTGCTACAATGGATTAGGAATTTTATGTATAATTGATTACTAGCCTAATAATGTGTCAATACACACAGTACCACAAAACAGACTGATTAGGCTTAGTCTATTATTATTATCCAGTAGGCTTGCTTTTGTAATATTAACATGTAGGCTAACAGTGTTTGAACGATTATGCTAATTAATCAGCACATGTTCTAGCCTATTTCAAAGAGTGATTAATTAAATGATTAATTGAATTTGAACGAATTGAATTAATTGGCACATATACTAAGCCATTAATCACAGCTAACAAAAAATTGTTCCTAGAATGTTTTGCTAATGTTCTCATTAAGTTATGAAAATTGTATTTTTTAATGTTATCTGAATGCTCAAACCACCCAATCTTCTTTTAATATTTTTGCTATGGAAATGTTAAGGGAACGTTCCATTTTATCTGCAAACATTAGACAAGAGGAATATTACTTATGATACTTTTGAACGTTGTCTGAACGTTCTGAAACAACAACCAACTAAAATGTTTCAGGAAAAAAGTTCCTTGAACAATGTTTAAATAACATTGTGGCAACATGTTGAGAACATTAGGCCTATAAATGACCAGATAACTTTGAATAAACATTCTATTTACGTTACTGGAAGAATGTTTGTTCATAACTTTGAGAGAACCAGAACATTAGCCAAAGTTCTGTGAATGTTCCCTGTTAGCTAGAATTAGAATTACTCTGTTTTCTTTGTAAGGTGCGGCCACATTAGCAATATTTCTGCCAAATTTTGTTTTCAAAATGGTCCATTGTCTATTGTAGTGCAGTGCTCACAAGTCACTTTAAAACCGAGCAGATTTCGAATTGTTAGCAAGGCATATTTTTGTGTGACCAACTTTAACATGAGCGAAATTTCAGTGGGGACATTTTTTACGCGATTCTTGGATTTTGCCAGCGAAATTTCGCCGAGTAACGATCAATGTGACGGCACCTTTAATGGGGTCATATGATGTTGCTAAAAATAACATTATTTTGTGAGTGAGCGGAAGCCGGGCTAGAGTGAGCAGAGGCGGCGGGCTTGAGAACAGAGCGGCCGGCGGATTCGACGAAGGAGCGGCAACCACATGTGACGACCCCGGACTGGACTCTGCTTCGTCCACGGTGAAAGACGATCCGGCGATCCACAGCACTAAGTTGATGTATTCCCTCAGTGACCAGCACAGATCAACGAGCCGTTTTAGGTAGGCGTGGCTGACTCTTAACTTTTATAAAGAATATCTCTTTGGATTTGAGACTTTAGTCTTTGCAACTTTACAGATCTTCTTTATGCACCAAGAGCTTGTAACACTTCAAAGAGAAAGGAAAATTTGAAATCGCATCATATGACCCCTTCAAAGCACTAATCGAACGAATCAGTGAATCGAGTCATTTAATTTAAACGATTCATTGAATTGATTATCAAGTGTTAATCAAATATGGTGTGTTCAAAATTCACTATTTCCCGGCAGCATCAGTGAGATCGGTAATATAGCGAGCTGTGTCAGTGAGCGGAGGGCGTGTGTAGGGGATCAACACTCACTCAATTCTATGGGTAGGCTATAGTATGAGCGAGTATGTGTGTGTGTGTGCAGATAACGGCATGGCCCCGCTCTGTGTCTTTGTAGCCTGTAAGGGGAAGGCGTGGTGAGTGTCTGATCACAGATGAACAGATGAGGGAATGAGGCAGATGTGCGGCGATACATCCGACAGCGAGCGTGTGAACTGAACGGAAACGCCCTTATAAACAGAGGTAAGATTTATTCGCTCATGTGTTAATCCAGTAATTCGCTTTTGTATTATTTGTCGTTTTTCGTCTGTTTTGCTGCTTTGACAACAGGCTGCACCGGAGCACGTGAAACACGATGGATTAACGGGACGATGTTCATGGTTTTTATTTTTAAATGAAGATTGTGTAAGCTCATATGCAGTTATTCGCATTTATTTGGCAAAATGACTATGGGCTATATGTTTTTTTTTTTTGGTGCAATAGAAAGGATCTGTGTTTGACCATTCATATGATTCATTTATTAATTTCATGGTCACTATGTCCTGTTGAAGCATCTTTGTGAACTGTGAGGTAGCCTACAAGATGCATTATAAGATAGGCAGTTCACTAGGGTTTACTAGCTTACAGTCATTGTGGCTAGTTCTTCTCTGGTTATCTGTTTCTGAACATAGACAGTATTGTGTCACATCACAGACATAGTGGTTTGTGAAATGAATATTTCCTCTTTGATGAGGACACCGGAAATTACATGAGATGATGTCATGACATTTTTTTTTTTCAAATGTCATTAAGTAATTGCATACATATAAGTAGATTTGTATTGGTTATTAGGCTACTTGTGCTAGGCTACAGTATTCTGTTATATAAAATTGCAAACTGATCTAAACTTGTAATTGTCAAGTCTGTGTGTGTTTATGATTCTGTTTGTGGACACAAGAATGCTAGATGCAAGCGTAGCAATTTATGATAGAATTTTTATTTTTGCAATCCAAATTAGAAATGTATACCTGTGATGACATTTGTGCAAAATTATATTATGTTTCTTCCTGCACGTTTCGCGACACTTTCAAAGTGAAATCTCCAGTAAGTGGCGTTAAAAGCATGTTGAGTTTTAACAGATGAACGTGAATCTGACAACTTTTATGTTAGTTGTGTATTACAGAATGCTAAAAGGTTCATATTCTTTAGCCATTTAAAATAGCGTACTACCTAAAGTAAACCCTACTCTAAACTTAAAGGGATAGTTCACCCAAAAATTAAAATTCTGTCATTAATTACTCACTCTCAAGTCTTTCCAAACCCGTAAGACCTTCGTTCATCTTCAGAACACAAATTAAGATTTTTTTTTTGATGAAATCCGAGAGCTCTCTGACTCTGCATAGACAGCAAGGGTCCTACCAGGATCAAGGCACAAAAGCGTAGTAAGGACATCGGTAAAATAATCCATGTGACATCAGGGGTTCAACCGTAATTTTATGAAGCTACAAGAATACTTTTTGTGCGCAAAGAAAACAAAAATAACGAATTTATTCAACTATTCTTCTCCTCCCCGTCACCCTGGTGCCATTTTGGAAAGTATCACGATGCATGCACGTGCTTTGATCTGCATGTAAACGATGCATACGACTATTTTACCGATGTCCTTACTACGTTTCTGTGCCTTGACCTTGGTGGTACAGTACCCTTGCTTTCTATGGAGAGTCAGAAAGCTCTCGAATTTCATCAAAAATATCTTAAAGGTAGGGCTGTGCAAAAAATCGAATCCGATTTTCATGCGCATCTCGTCAGTAAAGCCGGTAGCTTGTCAATGAACTACGGCTCTGTGTAGTAAATGGCGCTCCATCTGAAAGCACGTGCTGGAGATTTACTGCTAATCACAGAACCGGCTTTACTGACGAGATGCGCATGAAAATCGCATTCGATTTTTTGCACAGCCCTACTTAAAGGGTTAGCTCACCCAAAAATGAAAATTAGCCCATGTATTACTCACCCTCAAGGCATCCTAGGTGTATATGACCTTCTTCTTTCAGACGAATCCAGTCGGAGTTATATAAAAAATTGTCTTTGATCTTCCAAGCTGTTTAATGGCAGTCAGCGGTGTTGCAGTTCATCAGTCCAAAAGAAGTGAAATAAAGCGCTTCCATCCATAATAAAAAAGTGCCTCACATTAAAGAGATCAATTAAAGTGATTATTACGTTTTGAATATGGATATTTTTCTTACAAAAACGCATCGATTCGCTACAGGAGGTCTTTGTTCACCCCCCGGAGCCGTGTGAGACACTTTTTGTTATGGATGGATGCGTTTTATTTCACTTCTTTTGGACTGATGCACTGCAACACCCGCTGACTGCCATTAAACAGCTTGGAAGATCAAAGTCAATTTTTAATATAACTCCGATTAGATTCATCTGAAAGAAGGAAGTCATATACGCCTAGGATGCCTTGAGGGTGAGTAAATGATGGACTAATTTTCATTTTTGGGTGAACTATCCCTTTAATTTGCATTCCGAAGATGAACGACCATGCTATTTTAGTTTGCTTCCACAAGTGTTTGAGCTGTTTTATTGTGACTTATGTTTAAATGGACTCGAGTGCTTTGCATCTCAAGTGTGCAATGCTGTACTAGGTGAGCTAACGAGCAAGTTTACTATGTCAGGAAAACCATACATATGGAAATGGCTGAACTGATGCAAACATCAAAACATATTAATTTACAAATTATGCACTATGGTAAAGTGTTTTGAGGTCATATTATGTGCAAGGAACCGCCAAAAATATGTCTCTTAATCAATAATTTGCCCCGTAATCATAATTTGTGTGGACATAAATGAAAGTGTTCATTTCAGCTAGAAACAGCAGTGAATTGGATGTATAGGTGCGTTTCTGGAGTTTAGGTAAAGGCCTATTTTTTTCAGTGAGCCAATGTTGTTATTTTTTGGGTGAATTGTTCTTTTTTAGAAGCTAATACAATAGCCTTTGCTGTTATTTCTAAGGTCAGTGTACAGTTGCTGTGTACAGTCTATCTATGTTTAACTACTATTTGTTCTTATTAGCTTCAGGATTTGGAGGTAATTTGGGGAGCAGACGGGGCACTCATGTTTGCAGGACACTAGCTCATTTATATTCGAAGTCTTACCTGAAAGTAAAATAAGGTCATGCGGTTGGAGGATATATTTGCATCGCTGTATTTGCATGCCATACTGCTGGAGCTGCATGAAGGGGCGATACTTTCTAAAAGCATATGAAATCTCGCTGTTACGAATTTTAAAATATGCTACAAATACCCAAAAGCATTCACTGGAAAATTAGCAGATGCACCAATAGCATATGCACAAAACCTGAGACATTACATTTACATTGACACATTTGGCAGACGCTTTTATCCAAATCAATTTACATTGCGTTCAAGGTGCACATTTTTATCAGTAATTAATTTCCTTGGGAATCGAACCCATGACCTTGGCATTGCCAGCACCATGCATTGTTTGAGCTACAGGACTATTGAAACAGAAAGTTTGGACTCATCCCTTCTTTTTTTTTTTTTAAATAGGCAAAAAACGTAAGTTTATATCAACGCCATGGCGTGAATTTGCTAATGCAAGTCAGAGGCAGCCATTATTAGCGGGAGGAGACATTCTCGTTGTAAACGGTAACGATTTGAAAATGACTGTGAGTGCAACCTGATGTCACCGATATTTTATGTCTCTTTTCATGTAACAAAATATCCGTAAATTTAAAGCATTTAAAAAAATAGTTAACTTTTAGGAGTACACTAGCCTTTGTATGGCCTCAAAATTGGACGTAAACAATAATGGGATCTATAAAAAGTCTCATCCGTACATTATATCTGTATGCCCCTTCACCGGCTTTTATAGCTTTTTTGTTTTCCTCATATATCTCAGAAAAGGACTCTTTGACGTATAACTGCTTGTCAGCCTTGTAAACAGGAACTGGTAGTTAAAGAAGAGTCTTGGATGTGGAAATAAGCTGCAAGCGTCTTTTCTGTGAGAAGCAACTGCAGGAATTCATGTTCAGGAAGCCCTGTCACAAACAGACAGCAACTAATTTTAAACACTAAATTAAGATAACGCTCATTGTTTCTGCGTTGGGTTGCCCCTGAAAACAGCAAGTCAGTGGAAGTGACAGTGTTTTTCCGTGACAGTACATTATCACATCCTTTTCACTAGTAGCACATCTTCATGTCAAGCGTTTACGTTTGAGTTCAAGGTGCTTTTAAGTACAAATTTAGTTTAGGGTAGATGACCTAGGGTTTATTTTTAGTTCAGTGTCGTTTCTCCTTTCCGTCTTATGAAAGCTTCTTGAAAGATCTGCTTGAAGCCTCTGAGTTTGATCGCTGCACGTACATATATATATCACTCTAAAATCAAAAGAAAACGTTATATTTTGCATAATGTAAACAGAGGACCAAGGAATCGTTGACCTATAATTAAGAAGACTGCCATGACTTATGCTTTTAAATATTTGAAGAAATATTTCTGAGTCAGTTCTGTACAATCAGGCTGTTGATCCAGTTCACAAATTTGATTTGTTTTATTTATTTATTTTACAAATTATATTGATTCAAGGTTTGTATGACATGAACAAGCATATGAAATCTCGCTCTTACGAATTTTAAAATATGCTACAAATACCCAAAAGCATTCACTGGAAAATTAGCAGATGCACCAATAGCATATGCACAAAACCTGAGACATTACATTTACATTGACACATTTGGCAGACGCTTTTATCCAAATCAATTTACATTGCGTTCAAGGTGCACATTTTTATCAGTAATTAATTTCCTTGGGAATCGAACCCATGACCTTGGCATTGCCAGCACCATGCATTGTTTGAGCTACAGGACTATTGAAACAGAAAGTTTGGACTCATCCCTTCTTTTTTTTTTTTTAAATAGGCAAAAAACGTAAGTTTATATCAACGCCATGGCGTGAATTTGCTAATGCAAGTCAGAGGCAGCCATTATTAGCGGGAGGAGACATTCTCGTTGTAAACGGTAACGATTTGAAAATGACTGTGAGTGCAACCTGATGTCACCGATATTTTATGTCTCTTTTCATGTAACAAAATATCCGTAAATTTAAAGCATTTAAAAAAATAGTTAACTTTTAGGAGTACACTAGCCTTTGTATGGCCTCAAAATTGGACGTAAACAATAATGGGATCTATAAAAAGTCTCATCCGTACATTATATCTGTATGCCCCTTCACCGGCTTTTATAGCTTTTTTGTTTTCCTCATATATCTCAGAAAAGGACTCTTTGACGTATAACTGCTTGTCAGCCTTGTAAACAGGAACTGGTAGTTAAAGAAGAGTCTTGGATGTGGAAATAAGCTGCAAGCGTCTTTTCTGTGAGAAGCAACTGCAGGAATTCATGTTCAGGAAGCCCTGTCACAAACAGACAGCAACTAATTTTAAACACTAAATTAAGATAACGCTCATTGTTTCTGCGTTGGGTTGCCCCTGAAAACAGCAAGTCAGTGGAAGTGACAGTGTTTTTCCGTGACAGTACATTATCACATCCTTTTCACTAGTAGCACATCTTCATGTCAAGCGTTTACGTTTGAGTTCAAGGTGCTTTTAAGTACAAATTTAGTTTAGGGTAGATGACCTAGGGTTTATTTTTAGTTCAGTGTCGTTTCTCCTTTCCGTCTTATGAAAGCTTCTTGAAAGATCTGCTTGAAGCCTCTGAGTTTGATCGCTGCACGTACATATATATATCACTCTAAAATCAAAAGAAAACGTTATATTTTGCATAATGTAAACAGAGGACCAAGGAATCGTTGACCTATAATTAAGAAGACTGCCATGACTTATGCTTTTAAATATTTGAAGAAATATTTCTGAGTCAGTTCTGTACAATCAGGCTGTTGATCCAGTTCACAAATTTGATTTGTTTTATTTATTTATTTTACAAATTATATTGATTCAAGGTTTGTATGACATGAACAACAGTTTGGGGGTCAGTAATACTTAAAAACATTTTTTAGAAGTCTTTTAGCAAACAGTTATATTGTGAAATATTATTGCAATTTAAAAATAAATGTTTTCTATTTGAATACATGTTAAAAATGTAATTTATTGCTGTGATCAAAGCTGAATTTTCAGCATCATTACTTCAGTCTTCAGTGTCACATGATCTTCAGAAATCATTCTGATATGCTGATTTGCTGCTCAACAATTATTTATTATTAATGTTGAAAACAGTTGTGCTGCTTAATTTTTATTATTTGATAAATAGAAATATCAATAAAACAGCGTTTATTTGAAATAGAAATCTTTTGTAACATTATAAATACCTGTATTGTCACTTTTAACCAGTTTAATGTGTCCTTGCCGAATAATAATAATAATAAGAATTAATAATCACAATTATTAGTAAGTATAATATGAGTAATAAAATAAAAGTATTATCTTCTATATTTTATTAAAACAAAATTCTGACCCAAATGTTTTAGCGGATAACATTGTAACACTGTTTGCTTGAAATGACATTTAAGTATGTTTTTAATGTTGATTTTAATAAATTGTAAAATGTTAGAATAATAGCATAACATTTCTTATGTTTTTTTTTTACATTACAATAATTATAATTTTTGGAGGCGAATATTCTTAATTGTAATACAAATCATACAAAACGAAAACAAACAAACAAAAACCAAACTGTAAAGGTCCTAAAACAGGCTTAATTTTCTTTATGCAAAATTTAACCCAGTAGCAAATAGTAGTTCATGGCTGTGATAGGCAATTGGCTATTTAAAAAAAAACTGTCCCTTTAGAATATACCGTCCAAACCTCCTGTTTCAAAAGGAAATGCTGTTCGCCAAAACAGGAAAGAAAACTGTTCATCAAGCCATTCATGAAAACAAACAAACAAAAACCAAACTGTAAAGGTCCTAAAACAGGCTTAATTTTCTTTATGCAAAATTTTATTTATTGATTTATTTTTAAGATAAAATATGTCCCACACGTGATAGTCACTGTTTCACAGAGCCTAAAACCCAGTTCATCAAAACCAAAGTAATTGCTCCCAGTTCCCATGTGAATAACAAACTGACCAAGTTCTCACTCCCGTGGGAGACCTCAGAAGAAAAGGGTGGTGTTTGGAAGAAACATCCGATAATCAGATCAGGTTTTGGTTTTTATTCATTATTGTAGTACCACTGACCTTCAGAATCCAGAATAAACTCTGTTTCTAGCAGCTCCTGTTTAGACTATGAACTGCAGGTGGATTTACTGAGGTCCCTGAGGGTTGCAAACATACGTAATATTTTGCCCAAGCAGCTGGCAGACAACCAGCTCTAATCACCCATAGGATATGAGCTGCCAGCGAGCTGACAGTGTGTGTGTGTGTGTGTAATCAGTCTAGAGCTGGATCCTATGACGGGATATCGACCTCTATTGTTGTGAGAAACTGTGGTGTAACCTGCCGGATCTGTATGAAGGCCAGTACAGTGGATTTCACACCAGATGAAGACTTTAACTGTATGTTACCACAAGTGTCTGCTGAGTCTGATTGAGTCTCAATACAAAAGCTGTGTCACAAATGACGCACTATACACTATGCACTTATACACTATGTACTCAACCATGTAGTGTATGAATTTTATAAGGTTATTCTGTCATTAATAATCAGAGTCTGATGGCCCCTCCCCCTTCGCGACGTAACTAAAGCTGCGACAGTTGAGTGCATGAAGTGTTCAACATTCCACACTTCATTTTTGCGGTTATTTAAGTGCATCATCCGGGTATTTAAAGTGCACTTTTTCTTTTTGGAATTTTCAGTGTTTTTTCAAACACACTACTCTCACTATTTATACTACAAAACATTATAGAATAGTGCATAAGTGGGATGCACCTAAAGACTTAATATCCTTATTAAAATATATCAAAGTTTTATAGAAATGTATTTTTAATGTAAAATTAATCACATTTACAGGTCTGTTACACTCAATATAGTTGTGTTCAAAACCTAGTGAGAAGCATTGCTGTCTTCTGCCTGCATACACTGAAAATTTGTGGCAGAAATCATTTTAAATCAGAATTTGTTAGTAAAGTTTACAAACAATTACAAGGAAATGGCAACACATTCAAGCATGTAATTTTAGTAGAAAACTGAAATATTATTTACTTGTATAATGTACTCCAATGCTCTTAGTTGCTCAAAGAATCAAAATGAACTGTAACGTTTTACATAAATATTGTTTGACTTGGACTCATCTCTAAGCCTATCTCAATTTCTAATAAAAT